>NC_142945.1:41206674-41430713 GCF_046866305.1 Octopus bimaculoides | reverse complement strand
AAGTCATGTTGATTCTATGGAAGACATTTGTTCTGAGCCGCCTAGACTATTGCTCTCAGTTGTGGTCACCACACAGTGTTAAGCGGACAGCAGAACTCGAGGCAATTCAGCGGCACTATACAAAAAAGATCGCCACAGTCCAACAGATGAACTACAGGGAGCGACTGAAGGCATCTAGGTCTCTACTCCCTGGAGCGCAGCGGGAGAGATATGTAATAATATACATATGGAAAATACTGGAAGGACTGGTGCCAAACTTTGGTATCAAGTACTACAGGAATGCCCGCACGGGTCGCCACTGCATGGTGCCAAAGGTACCGTCCACTGCATCTCACATAAGAACGAGATACTGCAGCAGCCTCGGTTTCAGAGGACCTCAGCTCTTCAATGCCCTGCCAAAACATTTGAGAGACATGCAAGACATGGATGCGGAGGTCTTCAAGACAAAACTTGACGCTTTCCTCTCCACGATACTAGACGAACCAATGGCTCGTAATGAGACGCAGCTTAGGGCAGCTGTGTCAAATTCTCTTATACACCAGATGTGCCATCAAAACTCTTGATTGGACCATGTCAGGTGGGGAAGAAGAGCCATGCAAGGAACGTGAAAATCACGGTGGTGCACCAGCATGACCGCAGCCACTTGGCTAAAACACATAAATAAATAAATAAAATATATATAAATATATATATATATATGTATATATATATAAATATATATATATATTATATATATATATATATATATGTATATATATATATATATGTATATATATAAATATATATATATATGTATATATATATATATATATATATACTTATATATATGTATAAATATATATATATATGTATATATATAAATATATATATATATATATATATATATATATATATATATATATATATATGTATATATATAAATATATATATGTATATATATAAATATATATATGTATATATATAAATATATATATATATATATATATATATATATATATATATATATATATATATATATGTATATATATAAATATATATATGTATATATATAAATATATATATGTATATATATATATATATATATATATATATATATATATATATATATATATATATATATATATATGTATATATATAAATATATATATGTATATCTATACACAAGAATAAGGGCAGAGAATCGTCAATTAATAATAGAATTAATAATTAACAATCCTGCCAAGTAGTTCAGTATGAAAAAAACCTTTATCGGTAAGACTATTTATCATTATAAATATACAGGGATTAGCAATTGAGTTGCTTCTCCAACATACTGAAAATTTAGAAATAGCAGTCAAAGAACTACTGATTCCAAACTACAAATTTTCTCTAAAGTGGATGGCGATATTTATGGCACACATAGAACAAAAAACCGGAGGGAAAAGCGTAAACAAACCAAGCCTTTAGTTAATTGGATACGAATCGTTTCATGGTTAAGTGAATGGAAATTTCATTATTCCAATCTTCAGCCTCAATATTCTGATAAATTTGAAAGTGTCTCTAAAAAAATTCACGGTAATCTTTGGCCATGCGACACCAAAAATCAACGATAAGAAAGGCACTTAACCATTCACTTAACCATGAAACGATTCGTATCCAATTAACTAAAGGCTTGGTTTGTTTACGCTTTTCCCTCCGGTTTTTTGTTCTATGTGTGCCATAAATATCGCCATCCACTTTAGAGAAAATTTGTAGTTTGGAATCAGTAGTTCTTTGACTGTTATTTCCCTTCGTCGGCGTTCGACAGCTGATGACCTTGGTGAGAGAGACAAAAACCTGAAATCCGGATACGTTCGTGCTGCTGATCGAGGTGAGAGGGATAACTTCCCTTGGCAAACAGGACACAGTCGTGTGTCGATAAGCCAGCTGGAGGAGATGTCCTCCTGGGGCTAAAAGCAACAGTAACATCCACCCCTAGGGGTCAGCCACACTTAAGTGGCAATATACTACACTTTATCGTGCAGTTACTGTTAATACTTCATTTAGAGAATTAACATTGCTTGTTTTCACCTTTTCAATATCAGTGAAGAATTTCACTGGAAAAGAAGATATAAGGTTTGCCAGGTTTTTGTCTCTCTCACCAAGGTCATCAGCTGTCGACGCCGACGAAGGGAAATAACCCTGAAATCCGGATACGTTCGTGCTGCTGATCGAGGTGAGAGGGATAACTTCCCTTGGCAAACAGGACACAGTCGTGTGTCGATAAGCCAGCTGGAGGAGATGTCCTCCTGGGGCTAAAAGCAACAGTAACATCCACCCCTAGGGGTCAGCCACACTTAAGTGGCAATATACTACACTTTATCGTGCAGTTACTGTTAATACTTCATTTAGAGAATTAACATTGCTTGTTTTCACCTTTTCAATATCAGTGAAGAATTTCACTGGAAAAGAAGATATAAGGTTTGCCAGATTTTTGTCTCTCTCACCAAGGTCATCAGCTGTCGAACGCCGACGAAGGGAAATAACCCTGAAATCCGGATACGTTCGTGCTGCTGATCGAGGTGAGAGGGATAACTTCCCTTGGCAAACAGGACACAGTCGTGTGTCGATAAGCCAGCTGGAGGAGATGTCCTCCTGGGGCTAAAAGCAACAGTAACATCCACCCCTAGGGGTCAGCCACACTTAAGTGGCAATATACTACACTTTAAATATATATATATTTATATATATATATAAATAAATATATAAATATATATATATGAATAAATATATATATAAATAAATATATATATATAAATATACATATATAAATATATATAAATAAATAAATATATATATAAATACATATATATATAAATACAAATAAATATATATATAAATACATATATATATAAATACAAATAAATATATATATAAATATAAATTAATATATAGAAATAAATATATATATATATAAATAAATATATATATATTTAAATGATATATATATAAAAATGTAAATAAATATATATATATATAAATATAAATATATTTTTTAATATATGTATATAAATAAATATATATATAAATATAAATAAATATATATATAAATATGTATATATAAATAAATAAATCTATAAATATATATATATATTTATGTATATGTTTATTTACTTATATATATATGATATATATATATATTCATTTATATATATATATATTTATATATATATTTATATATATATGTTTATTTATATATATATATATATTCATTTATATATATATATATATTCATTTATATATATATATATATTTTTATTTATATATATACATATATATAGTTATGTATATTTATATATTTACATAACTATATATACTTCTTTATGTATATTTATTTATATATATATATATATATTCATATATATCTATTTAAATATATATATATATATATATATTAATTTATATATATATTTATATATATATTTATGTATATATATCTGTTTATTTATTTATATATCTATATATATATTTATTTCTGTGGGTAATAAAGTAATTAAATCTACCACAGCCTCAAATCAATAATAAAAATATATTTAAATATTTGATTTTTAAGTTGATTCTCAAGTTTTTATTTGGTGAATAATAGGTAAAGGTGTTAGTAATTTAACTAATAATCATGTATCTAGGTAGAGGTTTCAATCTCTATCTAGGAAATATAGTTTTCAATGCTTTTGTATAAACAAAAAAAAAATACACTCACCTCCTTGCCGACCAGGTTTGAACCCCGGTCAGGAGACTTCAGAATGCCCACCTCTCACAGCTCTTTTACGCTCACCGTTATCTACTAGTCTACTGAGTTCCACAACTAATTGCTGTCAAAAATGAGATATTTAATCTATAATAGTGTCCAATCAATAATAAAAATAGATTTAAGTATCTCATTTTTAAAATGTTTTCCAAGTATTGGTTACATGGCCTAATTGGTAAAGGTGTTAGTAATTTAACTACTAACCTTGTATGGAGGTAGAGGTTTCAATATCTGTCTAGAAATAAGTTTTATTTTAATATTGATATATATATATATATCTATATTTATATATATATATATATATATACTTATTTATATATACATATATATTTATTTATATACATACATATATATATATATTTTTATATATATATTTATTTATATATATATATATATTTATAGGTAAATGATAGGATTGCCTCAATCCTTCATATGAATATTTATTTATATATATATATATATATATATATATATTTATTTATATATATATATATACATTTATATATATATATATATATTTACTTATCTATATATACATTTATTTATATATATATATTTATGTATATATATATATTTTTTTATATATTTATTAATGTATATATATGTATATATATGTATATATATATATATATATATATATATATATATATATATATATATATATATATAAATATTTATTTATATATATTTATATTTTTTTTATTTATGTGTTTCAGCCAAGTGGCTGCGGTCATGCTGGTGCACCACCGTAATTTTCACGTTCCTCGCATGGCTCTTCTCCCCCACCTGATATGGTCCAGTCAAGAGTTTTGATGGCACATCTGGTGTATAAGAGAATTTGACATAGCTGCCCTAAACTGCGTCTCATTACGAACCATTGGTTCGTCTGGTATCGTGGAGAGGAAAGTGTCAAGTTTTGTCTTGAAGACCTCCGCATCCATGTCTTGCATGTCTCTCAAATGTTTTGGCAGGGCATTGAAGAGCTGAGGTCCTCTGAAACCGAGGCTGCTGCAGTATCTCGTTCTTATGTGAGATGCAGTGGACGGTACCTTTGGCATCATGCAGTGTGACCCGTGCGGGCATTCCTGTAGTACTTGGTGCCAAATTTTGGCACCAGTCCTTCCAGTATTTTCCATATGTATATTAATACATATCTCTCCCGCCTGCGCTCCAGGGAGTAGAGACCTAGTGCCTTCAGTCGCTCCCTGTAGTTCATCTGTTGGACTGTGGCGATCTTTTTTGTATAGTGCCGCTGAATTGCCTTGAGTTCTGCTGTCCGCCTAACACTGTGTGGTGACCACAATTCAGAGCAATAGTCTAGGCGGCTCAGAACAAATGTCTTCCACAGAGTCAACATGACTTTTTGATCCCTTGTGCGGAATGTCCTCAGTATCCACCCTGCCAGTTGTCTGCACTTCGCTGTCAACTTGACAATGTGCATGTGAAATGATGCATCACTACACATGTTGATGCCCAGATCTCTTACTGTTTGTGGTTCTGGGATTGCAGTACCTCCAGGCTCTGTGTATGCCAGTTGGGAGGTACTTGTGGTCTTGTAGCGCAGTACTTGAAATTTCTTTGCATTGAACTGCATATTATTTTGCTCTGCCCACTCATATATTGCATTTAGGTCATTCTGCAGGCTTACAATATCATCAGGATTCTTTATTGCCTGAGATATCTTTGTGTCATCAGCATAGCTAATGACAGTGGCTCTCCGAGTGACCGTGGGCATGTTCAGAAGGGCCACTATGAACAGTAGTGGCCCCAGAACAGTTCCTTGTGGTACACCGCTCAATATTTGTGTTTCCCTAGATAGTTCTCCATTGGCTGCAATGTATATTTATTTATATTTATATATTTAATAATGTATATTTATAAATATATATATTTATTTATATTTATTTATATATATATATATATATATATATATATATATATATATATATTAATATATTTATATATATATATATTTATTTATATATATATATATTTATATATAAATATATATTTATTTATATGTATATATATATTTATTTGTTTATATATATATTGATTTATATAAATATTTATTTACATATTTATATTTATATATATATATATATATATAT
Organism: Octopus bimaculoides; assembly: GCF_046866305.1. Classification (NCBI taxonomy): domain Eukaryota; kingdom Metazoa; phylum Mollusca; class Cephalopoda; order Octopoda; family Octopodidae; genus Octopus; species Octopus bimaculoides. The sequence goes on along the minus strand of NC_142945.1, from coordinate 41,424,836 downwards.
ATATATATATATATATATATATATATATATTTACTTATATATATATATATATATATATATATATATATATATATATATATATATATTTATTTATATATATATATATTTATATATATATATATATATATATATATTGATTATATATATATATATATATATATATATATATATATATATATATATATATATATATATATATATATATATATATATATATAAATAAATACATATATATATATATAAATATTTATTTATATATACACGTTTGTTTATTCGTTATTACGTAAGTTCGTTCGCTCTTTCTTACGTACGTCCTTCTCAACGTATATACGTACGTTCGTATGTTAGCTCGTTCTTTCGTGCCTAAGTACGTACGTTCTTTCGTATGTACGTATGTACGTTCGTTTGTTCATGCGCTCGTACGTACATGCGTTCATTGAATCGTTCGTTCGTACGATCTTAAGTACGTACGTACGTTCCTACGTTCGTTCGTTCGTGCGTGCTTACGTACGTACGTTCGTTCTTTCGTTCGTTCGTTCGTACGTTCGTTCGTTATTTCATTCGTACGTTCCTACGGTCGCTCTTGCGTTCGTTCGTTCGATCGTAAATACTTAATTACGTACGTACGATCGTTCGTACGTACGTTCGTTTGCTTGCTCCTTCATTTCGTTTGTTCGTTCGTTCGTACATACGTTCATTTGCTCGTACGTAGATGCTTTCGTTCGTGCTTGCGTACGTACGTTCATTCTTTCGTACGTACGTTCGTTCGTTCGTCCGTTCGGTCTTTCGTACGTATGTACGTACGTTCGTGCGTTATTTCATTCGTACGAACGTACGTTCCTACGGTCGCTCTTTCGTTCGATCGTAAATACGTAATTACGTACGTACGATATTTCGTTCGTTCGTACGTATATAAGTTCATTCGTTAGTTCGTTCGTACGTTCGCTTGATCCTTCATCTCGTTCTTTCGTTACTTCGTTTGTTCGTACTTACGTTCGTTTGTTTTTTTGTGAATTCGTGCGTACGTACATTCGTTCGTTAGTTCGTTCGTACGTTTAATGGTAGTACGTACGTTCCTACGTTCGTTCGTTCCATCGTTCATTCGTTCTTTCGTTCGTTCGTCCGTCCGTTCGGTCGTTCGTTCGTTATTTCATTCGTACGAACGTACGTTCCTACGGTCGCTCTTGCGTTCGTTCGTTCGATCGCTCGTTTGTTCGTTCGTACGTACTATCGTTCGTTCGTTCGATCGTAAATACCTAGTTACGTACTACGATATTTCGTTCGTTCGTACGTACATACGTAATTTCATTTGTTAGTTCGTTCGTTCGTACGTTCGCTTGCTCCTTCATTTCCTTCGTTCTTTACTTCGTTCGTTCGTACGTACGTTCGTACGCACGTTCGTTCATTTGTGCGATCGTTCGTTCTTTCGTACGTATGTACTTACGTACGTTCATTTCTCGTTTGTTCGTTCGTACCTAGGTACATACATTCGTTCGTTCCTTCAATCGTTCTTTCTTTTGTTTGTACGATTATTCATTCATTGGACCGTTCGTACGTACGTACGTACGTTCGTTCGTTGGATCACTCGTTCATTGGTATCTACATGCGTACGTATATACGTTGGTTCGTTTGTACGTACGCACTTACGTACGTGCTTACGTACGTACGTTCGTTCGTTGGATCGGTCTTTTGTTCTTTTGTGCATCCGTAGGTACGTACGTTCGTTCGTTCGTGCTTACGTACGTACGTTCGTTCTTTTGTTCGTACGTCCGTCCTTTCGTTCGGTCGTTCGTACGTACGTTCGTTCGTTCTTTCGTACGTACGTTCGTTCTTTCGTTCGTACCTACGTATATACTTACATTCGTTCGTTCCTTCAATCGTCCTTTCCTTTGTTTGTTCGATCGATCGTTCATTGGTCCGTTCGTACGTACGTTCGTTCGTTGGATCGTACGTTCATTCGTACGTATGTACGTACGTTCGTTCTTTCGTTCGTACGAAAGTACGTTCGTTCGAACAGACGTACGTACGTACGTATATGCGTTGGTTCGATTGTACTTACGTAATTACATACGTGCGTACGTTCGTTCGTTAGATCGTTCGTTTGTTCTTTTCCGCATTCGTACGTACGTACGTTCCTTTATTAGTTCGTACGTTCGTAGGTACGTACGTTCCTACGTTCGTTTGTTTCGATCGTTCGTTCGTTCTTACGCACGTACGTTCGTTCGTCCGTCCGCACGTACGTACGTTCGTTCGTTATTTCATTCGTACGAACGTACGATCCTACAGTCGCTCTTGCGTTCGTTCGTTCGCTCGTAAATACGTAATTACGTACGTACGATATTTTGTTCGTTCGGACGTACATACGTAAGTTCATTCTTTAGTTCGTTCGTACGTTCGTTCTTACGTTCGCTTGCTCCTTCATTTCGTTGGTACGTACTATCGTTCGTTCGTACATACGTTCATTCTCTCGTTCGTACGTACGGAGGTACGTAGATGCTTTCGTTCGTTTATTCTGGCGTCCGTCCGTACGATCGTTCGTTCTTTCGTACGTACGTTTCCTCGAACGAACGAACGAAATGAAGCAGCAAGCGACCGTACGAACGAACGTACGACCGAACTAACGAATGAACTTACGTACGTACAAACGAACCAACGTATATACGTACGTATGTACGAATGAACGAACGATCCAACGAAAGAACGAACGAAAGTACGTACGTACGGACGGACGAAAGAATAAACGAACGAAAGCATCTACGAACGAACGAACGAGCGAATGAACGTATGTACAAACGAACGATAGTACGTACGTTCGAATGAAAAACGAAATGAAGGAGCAAGCAAACGAACGTACGTGCGAACGAACTAATGAATGAAATTACGTATGTAACGATCGAACGAACGTAGGAACGTACGTACGAATGCACAACAGAACAAACGAACGATCCAACAAACGAACGTACGTTCAAACGGACCAACGTATATACGTACGTATGTACGTACGAATGAACATACGTAAGTACGAACGAACGAACGTACTTTCGTACGAACGAAAGAACGAACGTACCTACGTACGTACGAATGAACGAAAGATCCAACGAACGAACGAACGTACGTAAGAACGAACGATCGAACAAACAAAAGAAAGAACGATTGAAGGAACGAAAGAATGTAAGTATGTACGTAGGTACGAACGAAAGAACGAACGAACGAACAAACGAACGTACGTACGAACGATCGAACGAACGTACGGACGGACGCCAGAATAAACGAACGAAAGCATCTACGTACCTCCGTACGTACGAACGAGAGAATGAACGTATGTACGAACGAACGATAGTACGTACCAACGAAATGAAGGAGCAAGCGAACGTACGAACGAAATAAAGAATGAACTTACGTATGTACGTCCGAACGAACAAAATATCGTACGTACGTAATTACGTATTTACGATCGAACGAGCGAACGAACGAACGCAAGAGCGACCGTAGGATCGTACGTTCGAACGAATGAAATAACGAACGAACGTACGTACGTGCGGACGGACGAACGAACGTACGTACGTACGTACCTACGAACGAACGATCGAAACAAACGAACGTAGGAACGTACGAACTAACAAACGAACGTACGTACGTACGAATCCAGAAAAGAACAAACGAACGATCGAAAGTACGTACGTACGGACGAAAAAATAAACGAACGAAAGCATCTACGTACGAACGAACGAGCAAATGAACGTATGTACGAACGAACGAACGAAATGAAGGAGCAAGCAAAGGAACGTACGTGCGAACGAACTAACGAATGACCTTACGTACGTTTGTACGTACGAAGGAACGAAATATCGTATATACGTATTTACGATCGAACGAACGAACGCAACTGCGACCGTAGGAACGTACGTTCGTACGAGTGAAATAACGAACGAACGTACGTACGTAAGCACGAACGAACGTACGATCGATCGAACGAACGTAGGAACGTACGTACGAATGCACAAAAGAACAAACGAACGATCCAACAAACGAATGTACGTTCAAACGAACCAACGTATATACGTACGTATGTACGTACGAATGAACATACGTAAGTACGAACGAACGTACGTACTTTCGTACGAACGAAAGAACGAACGTACCTACGTACGTACGAATGAACGAAAGATCCAACGAACGAACGAACGTACGTAAGAACGAACGATCGAACAAACAAAAGAAAGAACGATTGAAGGAACGAACGAATGTAAGTATGTACGTAGGTACGAAAGAAAGAACGAACGTACGAACAAACGAACGTACGTACGAACGATCAAACGAACGTACGTACGAACGATCAAACGAACGTACGGACGGACGCCAGAATAAACGAACGAAAGCATCTACGTACCTCCGTACGCACGAACGAGAGAATGAAAGTATGTACGAACGAACGATAGTACGTACCAACGAAATAAAGGAGCAAGCGAACGTACGAACGAACTAAAGAATGAACTTACGTATGTACGTCCGAACGAACAAAATATCGTACGTACGTAATTACGTATTTACGATCGAACGAGCGAACGAACGAACGCATGAGCGACCGTAGGATCGTACGTTCGAACGAATGAAATAACGAACGAACGTACGTACGTGCGGACGGACGAACGAACGTACGTACGTACGTAAGAACGAACGAACGATCGAAACAAACGAACGTAGGAACGTACGAACTAACAAACGAACGTACGTATGTACGAATCCAGAAAAGAACAATCGAACGATCCAACGAACGAACGTACGCACATATTTAATTACGTAAGTACAATAGAACCAACGCATATACGTATGTACGTACGTATATAGGTATGTACGAACGAACGTACGTACGTACGAACGAACGAACGAAATGAAGCAGCAAGCGAACGTACGAATGAACGTACGACCGAACTAACGTATGAACTTACGTACGTACGAACGAACGAAATACCGTACGTACGTAATTACGTATTTACGATCGAACGAACAAACGAAAGTACGTACGAACGCAAGTGCGACCGTAGGAACGTACGTTCGTACGAATTAAATAATTAACGAACGACCGAACGGACGGACGAACGAACGAACGTACGTACGAACGAACAAACGAATGAACTAACGTACGTACGTACGAATGCACAAACGAACGATACAACGAACGTACGTACAAACGAACCAACGTATATACGTACGTACGTACGAATGAACGAACGATCCAACGAAAGAACGAAGAAATGTACGTACGTACGACCGGACCAATGGACGAATGATCAAACAAACAAGAGAAAGAACGATTGAAGGAAAGAACGAATGTAAGTATGTACGTAGGTACGAACGAGCAAACGAGGAAACGAACGTAAGTAATTACGGACTGACGAAAGAACGAACGAAAGTGCGTACGTACGGACGGACGGACGGACGAAAGAATAAACGAACGAAAGCATCTACGTACGAACGAACGAGCGAATGAACGTATGTACAAACGAACGATAGTACGTACGTTCGAATGAACGAACGAAAGTAGGAACGTACGTACGAATGCACAAAAGAACTAACGAAAGATCCAACAAACGAACGTACGTTCAAACGAACCAACGTATATACGTACGTATGTACGTACGTATGTACGTACGTATGTACGTACGAATGAACGAAAGATACAACGAACGAACGAACGTACGTAAGAACGAACGATCGAACAAACAAAAGAAAGAACGATTGAAAGAAAGAACGAATGTAAGTATGTACGTAGGTACGAACGAACAAACGAGAAACGAATGTACGTATGTACGTACTGACGAAAGAACGAACGAAAGTACGTACGTACGGACGAAAAAATAAACGAACGAAAGCATCTACGTACGAACGAACGAGCAAATGAACGTATGTACGAACGAACGAACGAAATGAAGGAGCAAGCAAAGGAACGTACGTGCGAACGAACTAACGAACTAACGTTTGTACGTACGAAGGAACGAAAGATCGTATATACGTATTTACGATCGAACGAACGAACGCAACTGCGACCGTAGGAACGTACGTTCGTACGAGTGAAATAACGAACGAACGTACGTACGTAAGCACGAACGAACGTACGATCGATCTAACGAACGTAGGAACGTACGTACGAATGCACAAAAGAACAAACGAACGATCCAACAAACGAATGTACGTTCAAACGAACCAACGTATATACGTACGTATGTACGTACGAATGAACATACGTAAGTACGAACGAACGTACGTACTTTCGTACGAACGAAAGAACGTACCTCCGTACGTACGAACGAGAGAATGAACGTATGTACGAACGAACGATCGTACGTACCAACGAAATGAAGGAGCAAGCGAACGTACGAACGAACTAAAGAATGAACTTACGTATGTACGTCCGAACGAACAAAATATCGTACGTACGTAATTACGTATTTACGATCGAACGAGCGAACGAACGAACGCAAGAGCGACCGTAGGATCGTACGTTCGAACGAATGAAATAACGAACGAAGGTACGTACGTGCGGACGGACGAACCGACGTACGTACGTACGTAAGAACGAACGAACGATCGAAACAAACGAACGTAGGAACGTACGAACTAACAAACGAACGTACGTACGTACGAATCCAGAAAAGAACAAACGAACGATCCAACGAACGAACGTACGCACGTATGTAATTACGTAAGTACAATCGAACCAACGCATATACGTATGTACGTACGTATGTTCGAACGAACGTACTTTCGTACGAACGTACTTTCGTACGAACGAAAGAACGAGGAAACGAACGTACGTAATTACGTATTTACGATCGAACGAACAAACGAAAGTACGTACGAACACAAGTGCGACCGTAGGAACGTACGTTCGTACGAATTAAATAACTAACAAACGACCGAACGTACGTTCAAACGAACCAACGTATATACGTACGTATGTACGTACGAATGAACATACGTAAGTACGAACGAACGAACGTACCTGCGTACGTACGAATGAACGAAAGATCCAACGAACGAACGAACGTACGTACGAAAGAACGAGCGTACGTACGGACGGACGCCAGAATAAACGAACGAAAGCATCTACGTACCTCCGTACGTAAGAACGAGAGAATGAACGTATGTACGAACGAACGATAGTAAGTACGAACGAAATGAATGAGCAAGCGAACGTAAGAACGAACGTACGAACGAACTAAAGAATGAACTTACGTATGTACGTCCGAACGAACAAAATATCGTACGTACATAATTACGTATTTACGATCGAACGAACAAACAAAAGTACGTACGAACGCAAGTGCGACTGCAGGAACGTACGTTCGTACGAATTAAATAACTAACGGACGAACGAACGAACGTACGTACGAACGAACAAACGAATGAACTAACGTACGTACGTACGTACGAATGCACAAACGAACGATACAACGAACGTACGTACAAACGAACCAACGTATATATGTACGTACGTACGAATGAACGAACGATCCAACGAAAGAACGAACGAATGTACGTACGTCCGACCGGACCAATGGACGAACGATCAAACAAACAAGAGAAAGAACGATTGAAGGAAAGAACGAATGTAAGTATGTACGTAGGTACGAACGAACAAACGAGGAAACGAACGTACGTAAGTACGTACTGACGAAAGAACGAACGAAATTACGTACGTACGGACGGACGAAAGAATAAACGAACCAAAGCATCTACGTACGAACGAACGAGCGAATGAACGTACAAACGAACCAACGTATATACGTACGTACGTACGTATGAACGAACGATCCAACGAAAGAACGAACAAATGTACGTAAGTACGACCGGACCAATGGACGAACGATCAAACAAACAAGAGAAAGAACGAATGTAAGTATGTACGTAGGTACGAACGAACAAACGAGGAAACGAACGTACGTATGTACGTACGAAGGAACGAAATATCGTACATACGTATTTACGAACGAACGAACGAACGCAAGTGCGACCGTAGGAACGTACGTTCGTACGAATGAAATAACGAACGAACGTACGTACATACGTAAGCACGAGCGCAAGCTCTTGCGTTCGTTCGATCGTAAATACATAATTATGTACGTACGATATTTTGTTCGTTCGGACGTACATACGGAAGCTCATTCTTTAGTTCGTTCGTACGTTCGTTCTTACGTTCGCTTGCTCCTTCATTTCATTGGTACGTACTATCGTTCGTTCGTACATACGTTCATTCGCTCGTTCGTACGTACGGAGTTACGTAGATGCTTTCGTTCGTTTTTTCTTTCGTCCGTCCCTACGCACGTACGTACGTTCGTTCGTACTTACGTACGTTCGTTTCCTCGTTCTTTCGTTCGTAGGAAAGTACGTTCGTACGAAAGTACGTTCGTACGAAAGTACGTTCGTTCGAACATACGTATATGCGTTGGTTCGATTGTACTTACGTAATTACATACGTGCGTACGTTCGTTCGTTGGATCGTTCGTTTGTTCTTTTCTGCATTCGTACGTACGTCCGTTCGTTTGTTAGTTCGTACGTTCGTAGGTTCGTACGTTCCTATGTTCGTTTGTTTCGATCGTTCGTTCGTTCTTACGTACGTACATACGTTCGTTCGTCCGTCTGAATGAAATAACGAACAAACGTACGATCCTACGGTCGCTCTTGCGTTCGTTCGTTCGCTCGTTCGATCGTAAATATGTAGTTACGTGCGTACGATATTTTGTTCGTTCGGACGCACATACGTAAGTTCATACTTTAGTTCGTTCGTACGTTCGCTTGCTCCTTCATTTCGTTGGTACGTACTATCGTACGTTCGTACATACGTTCATTCTTTCGTTCGTACGTATGGAGGTACGTAGATGCTATCGTTCGTTTATTCTGGCGTCCGTACGTTCGTTCGATCGTTCGTACGTACGTTCGTTTGTTCGTTCGTTCGTTCTTTCGTTCGTACCTACGTACATACTTACATTCGTTCGTTCCTTCAATCGTTCTTTCTTTTGTTTGTTCGATCGTTCGTTCTTACGTACGTTTGTTCGTTCGTCGGATCTTTCGTTCATTCGCACGTACGTACGTACGTTCGTTCTTTCGTTTGTACGAAAGTACGTTCGTTCGTTCGTACTTACGTTCATTCGTACGTATATACGTTGGTTCGTTGTTTCTTTTGTGCTTTCGTACGTACGTTCCTACGTTCGTTCGATCGATCGAGCGTTCGTTCGTGCGTACGTACGTACGTTCGTTCGTTATTTCACTCGTACGATCGTACGTTCCTACGGTCGAACTTGCGTTCGTTCCTTCGTACGTACATACGTACGTAAGTTCATTCGTTAGTTCGTTCGCACGTACGTTCGTTTGCTTGCTCCTTCATTTCGTTTGTTCGTTCGTACGTACGTACTATCGTTCGTTCGTACATACGTTCATTCGCTCGTTCGTTCGTACGTAGATGCTTTCGTTTGTCTATTCTTTCGTCCGTCCGTACGTACGTAATTTCGTTCGTTCTTTCGTCAGTACGTACTCACGTACGGTCGTTTCCTCGTTTGTTCGTTCGTACCTACGTACATACTTACATTCGTTCTTTCCTTCAATCGTTCTTTCTCTTGTTTGTTTGATCGTTCGTCCATTGGTCCGGTCGTACGTACGTACATTCGTTCGTTCATTCGTACGTACGTACGTATATACGTTGGTTCATTTGTACGTACGTTCGTTGTATCGTTCGATTGTTCCTTTGTGCATTCGTACGTACGTACGTTAGTTCATTCGTTCGTTCGTTCGTACGTCCGTTCGTTCATTAGTTATTTAATTCGTACGAACGTACGTTCCTACGGTCGCACTTGCGTTCGTACGTACTTTCGTTTGTTCGTTCGATCGTAAATAAATACGTAATTACGTACGTACGATATTTCGTTCGTTCGTACGTACGTAAGTTCACTCGTTAGTTCGGTCGTACGTTCGTTCGTACGTTCGCTTGCTGCTTCATTTCGTTCGTACGTACATACTTACATTCGTTCGTTCCTTCAATCGTTCTTTCTTTTGTTTGTTCGATCGTTCGTTCTTACGTACGTTCGTTCGTTCGTTGGATCTTTCGTTCATTCGTACGTACGAAGGTACGTTCGTTCTTTCGTTCGTACGAAAGTAGGTTCGTTCGTTCGTACTAACGTATGTTCATTCGTACGTAAATACGTACGTATATACGTTGGTTCGTTTGAACGTACTTTCTTTTGTTGGATCGTTCGATTGTTCTTTTGTGCATTCGTACGTACATTCCTACGTTCGTTCGATCGATCGTGCGTTCGTACGTGCTTACGTACGTACGTTCGTTCGTTATTTCATTCGTACGAACGTACGATCCTACGGTTGCTCTTGCGAACGAAATGAAGCAGCAAGCGAACGTACGAACGAGCGTACGACCGAACTAACGAATGAACTTACGAACGAACGAAATATCGTACGTACGAACGAACGAAATATCGTACGTACGTTATTCCGTATTTACGATCGAACGAGCGAACGAACGAACGAGCGAACGAACGAACGCAAGAGCGATCGTAGGATCGTGTGTTCGAACGAATGAAACAACGAACGAACGTACGTACGTGCGGACGGACGAACGAACGTACGTACGTACGTAAGAACGAACGAACGATCGAAACATACGAACGTAGGAACGTACGAACTAACAAACGAACGTACGTAAGTACGAACGACAGTACGTACGTGCGTAGGGACGGACGCAAGAAAAAACGAACGAAAGCATCTACGTAACTGCGTACGTACGAACGAGCGAATGAACGTATATAGGTATGTACGAATGAACGTATATAGGTATGTACGAACGAACGTACGTACGTACGAACAAACGAACGAAATGAAGCAGCAAGCGAACGTACGAACGAACGTACGACCGAACTAACCAATGAACTTACGTACGTACGAACGAACGAAATATCGTACGTACGTATTTACGTATTTACGATCGAACGAACAAACGAAAGTACGTACGAACGCAAGTGCGACCGTAGGAACGTACGTTCGTACGAATTAAATAACTAACGAACGACCGAACGGACGGACGAACGAACGAACGTACGTACGAACGAACAAACGAATGAACTAACGTACGAATGCACAAACGAACGATACAACGAACGTACGTACAAACGAACCAACGTATATACTTACGTACGTACGCATGAACGAACGATCCAACGAAAGAACGAACGAATGTACGTACGTACGACCGGAACAATGGACGAACGATCAAACAAACAAGAGAAAGAACGATTGAAGGAAAGAACGAATGTAAGTATGTACGTAGGTACGAACGAACAAACGAGGAAACGAACGTAAGGAATTACGTACTGACGAAAGAACGAACGAAAGTACGTACGTACGGACGGACGGACGCACGGACGAAAGAATAAAGGAACGAAAGCATCTACGTACGAACGAACGAGCGAATGAACGTATGTACAAACGAACGATAGTACGTACGTTCGAATGAACGAACGAAATGAAGGAGCAAGCAAACGAACGTACGTGCGAACGAACTAATGAATGAAATTACGTATGTACGTACGAAGGAACGAAATATCGTACATACGTATTTACGATCGAACGAACGGACGCAAGTGCGACCGTAGGAACGTACCTTCATACGAGTGAAATAACGAACGAACGTACGTACTTACGTAAGCACGAACGAACGCACGATCGATCGAACGAAAGTAGAAACGTACGTACGAATGCACAAAAGAACTAACGAACGATCCAACAAACGAACGTACGTTCAAACGAACCAACGTATATACGTACGTATGTACGTACGTATGTACGTACGTATGTACGTACGAAGGAACGAAAGATACAACGAACGAACGAACGTACGTAAGAACGAACGATCGAACAAACAAAAGAAAGAACGATTGAAGGAAAGAACGATTGAAGGAAAGAAGGAATGTAAGTATGTACGTAGGTACGAACGAGCAAACGAGAAACGAACGTACGTAAGTACGTACTGACGAAAGAACGAACGAAAGTACGTACGGACGGACGGACGAAAAAATAAACGAACGAAAGCATCTACGTACGAAAGAAGGAGCGAATGAACGTATGTACGAACGAACGAACGAAATGAAGAAGCAAGCAAACGAACGTACGTGCGAACGAACAAACGAATGAACTTACGATCGAAACAAACGAACGTAGGAACGTACGAACTAACAAACGAACGATCCAACGAACGAACGTACGCACTTATGTAATTACGTAAGTACAATCGAACCAACGCATATACGTATGTACATACGTATGTTCGAACGAACGTACTTTCGTACGAACGAAAGAACGAGGAGACGAACATACGTAAGTACGAACGAACGTACCTAAGTACGAACGAACGTACGTACGTGCGTAGGGACGGACGAAAGAAAAAACGAACGAAAGTATCTACGTTACTCCGTACGTACGAACTAGCGAATGAACGTATATAGGTATTTACGAATGAACGTATATAGGAATGTACGAACAAACGTACGTACGTACGAACGAACGAACGAAATGAAGCAGCAAGCGAACGTACGAACGAACGTACGACCGAACTAACGAATGAACTTACGTACGTACGAACGAACGAAATATCGTACGTACGTAATTACGTATTTACGATCGAACGAACAAACGAAAGTACGTACGAACGCAAGTGCGACCGTAGGAACGTACGTTCGTACGAATTAAATAACTAACGAACGACCGAACGGACGGACGAACGAACGAACGTACGTACGAACGAACAAACGAATGAACTAACGTACGTACGTAAGCACAAAACAACAAACGAACGATCCAACAAACGAACGTACGTTCAAACGAAACAACGTATATACGTACGTATGTACTGACAAATGAACATACGTAAGTACGAACGAACGAACGTACTTTCGTACGAACGAAAGAACGAACGTACCTACGTACGTACGAATGAACGAAAGATCCAACGAACGAACGATCGTACGTAAGAACGAACGATCGAACAAACAAAAGAAAGAACGATTGAAGGAACGAACGAATGTAAGTATGTACGTAGGTACGAACGAAAGAACGAACGAACGAACAAACGAACGTACGTACGAACGATCGAACGAACGTACGGACGGACGCCAGAATAAACGAACGAAAACATCTACGTACCTCCGTACGTACGAACGAGAGAATGAACGTATGTACGAACGAACGATAGTAAGTACCAACGAAATGAAGGAGCAAGCGAACGTACGAACGAACTAAAGAATGAACTTACGTATGTACGTCCGAACGAACAAAATATCGTACGTACGTAATTACGTATTTACGATCGAACGAGCGAACGAACGAACGCAAGAGCGACCGTAGGATCGTACGTTCGAATGAATGAAATAACGAACGAACGTACGTACGTGCGGACGGACGAACGTACGTACGTACGTACGTACGTAAGAACGAACGAACGATCGAAACAAACGAACGTAGGAACGTACGGACTAACAAACGAACGTACGTACGTACGAATCCAGAAAAGAACAAACGAACGATCCAACGAACGAACGTACGCACGTATGTAATTACGTAAGTACAATCGAACCAACGCATATACGTATGACCGTACGTATGTTCGAACGAACGTACTTGCGTACGAACGAAAGAACGAGGAAACGAACGTACGTAAGTACGAACGAACGTACGTACGTGCGTAGGGACGGACGAAAGAAAAAACGAACGAAAGCATCTACGTAACTCCGTACGTACGACCCAACTAACGAATGAACTTACGTATGTACGAACGAACGAAATATCGTACGTACGTAATTACGTATTTACGATCGAACGAACAAACGAAAGTACGTACGAACGCAAGTGCGACCGTAGGAACGTACGTTCGTACGAATTAAATAACTAACGAACGACCGAACGGACGGACGAACGAACGTACGTACGAACGAACAGACGAATGAACTAACGTACGTATGTACGAATGCACAAACGAACGATACAACGAACGTACGTACAAACGAACCAACGTACATACGTACGTACGTACGAATGAACGAACGATCCAACGAAAGAACGAACGAATGTACGTACGTACGACCGGACCAATGGACGAACGATCAAACAAACAAGAGAAAGAACGATTGAAGGAAAGAACGAATGTAAGTATGAACGTAGGTACGAACGAACAAACGAGGAAACGAACGTAAGTAATTACGTACTGACGAAAGAACGAACGAAAGTGCGTATGTACGGACGGACGGACGGACGGACGAAACAATAAACGAACGAAAGCATCTACGTACGAACGAACTAGCGAATGAACGTATGTACAAACGAACGATAGTACGTACGTTCGAATGAACGAACGAAATGAAGGAGCAAGCAAACGAACGTACGTGCGAACGAACTAATGAATGAAATTACGTATGTACGTACGAAGGAACGAAATATCGTACATACGTATTTACGATCGAACGAACGGACGCAAATGCGACCGTAGAAACGTACCTTCGTACGAGTGAAATAACGAACGAACGTACGTACTTACGTAAGTACCAACGAACGCACGATCGATCGAACGAAAGTAGGATCGTACGTACGAATGCACAAAAGAACTAACGAACGATCCAACAAACGAACGTACGTTCAAACGAACCAACGTATATACGTACGTATGTACGTACGAATGAACGAAAGATACAATAAACGCACGAACGTACGTAAGAACGAACGATCGAACAAACAAAAGAAAGAACGATTGAAGGAAAGAACGATTGAAGGAAAGAACGAATGTAAGTATGTACGTATGTACGAACGAACAAACGAGAAACGAACGTACGTAAGTACGTACTGACGAAAGAACGAACGAAAGTACGTACGTTCGGACGGACGGACGAAAAAATAAACGAACGAAAGCATCTACGTACGAACGAACGAGCGAATGAACGTATGTACGAACGAACGAACGAAATGAAGGAGCAAGCAAACGAACGTATGTGCGAACGAACTAACGAATGAACTTACGTACGTTTGTACGTACGAAGGAACGAAATATCGTATATACGTATTTACGATCGAACGAACGAACGCAACTGCGACCGTAGGAACGTACGTTCGTACGAGTGAAATAACGAACGAATGTACGTACGTAAGTGCGAACGAACGCACGATCAATCGAAAGAACTTAGGAACGTACGTACGAATGCACAAAAGAAAAACGAACGATCCAACAAACGAACGTACGTTCAAACGAACCAACGTATATACGTACCTATGTACGTACGAATGAACATACGTAAGTACGAACGAACGAACGTACCTGATTTCGTTCGTTTATTTTTCGTCCGTCCGTCCGTACGTACGTAATTTCGTTCGTTCTTTCGTCAGTACGTAATTACTTACGTTCGTTTCCTCGTTTGTTCGTTCGTACCTACGTACATACTTACATTCGTTCTTTCCTTCAATCGTTCTTTCTCTTATTTGTTTGATCGTTCGTCCATTGGTCCGGTCGTACGTACGTACATTCGTTCGTTCTTTCGTTGGATCGTTCGTTTATTCGTACATAAGTTTATACGTTGGTTCGTTTGTACGTACGTTCGTTGTATCGTTCGATTGTTCCTTTGTGCATTCGTACGTACATACATTAGTTCATTCTTTCGTTCGTACGGACGTTCGTTCGTTCGTACGTACGTTCGTTCGTTCGTACGTACGTTCGTTCGTTCGACCGTCCGTTCGGTCGCTCGTTCGTTATTTTATTCGTACGAAAGTACGATCCTACGGTCGCTCTTGCGTTCGTTCGTTCGCTCGTTCGATCGTAAATACGTAATTACGTACGTACGATATTTTGCTCGTTCGGTCGGACATACGTAAGTTCATTCTTTAGTTCGTTCGTACGTTCGCTTGCTCCTTTATTTCGTTGGTACGTACTATCGTTCGTTCGTACATACGTTCATTCTCTCGATCGTACGTACGGAGGTACGTAGATGCTTTCGTTCGTTTATTCTGGCGTCCGTCCGTCCGTACGTTCGTTCGATCGTTCGTACGTACGTTCGTTTGTTCGTTCATTCGTACCTACGGACATACTTACATTCGTTCGCTCATTCGTACGTACGTACGTACGTTCATTGTATCGTTCGTTTGTTCCTTTGTGCATTCGTACGTACGTACGTTAGTTCGTTCGGTCGTTCGTTTGTTATTTAATTCGTGCGAACCTACGTTCCTACGGTCGCATTGCGTTCGTACGTACTTTCGTTTGTTCATTCGATCGTAAATACTTAATTACGTACGAACGATATTTCGTTTGTTCGTACGCACGATATTTCGTTCGTTCGTAAGTTCATTCGTTAGTTCGGTCGTACGTTCGTTCGTACGTTCGCTTGCTGCTTCATTTCGTTCGCAAGAGCGACCGTAGGATCGTACGTTCGTACGAATGAAATAACGAACGAACGTACGTACGTACGTAAGCACGTACGAATGCACAAAAGAACAATCGGACGATCCAACTAACGAAAGTACGTTCAAACGAACCAACGTATATACGTACGTATGTACGTACGAATGAACATACGTAAGTACGAACGAACGATCCTACTTTCGTACGAACGAAAGAACGAACGTACCTTCGTACGTACGAATGAACGAAAGATCCAACGAACTAACGAACGTACGTAAGAACGAACGATCGAACAAACAAAAGAAAGAACGATTGAAGGAACGAACGAATGTAAGTATGTACGTACGAACGAAATGAAGCAGCAAGCGAACGGACGAACGAACGTACGACCGAACTAACGAATGAACGTACGTACGTACGAACGAACGAAATATCGTACGTACGTAATTACGTATTTATTTACGATCGAACGAACAAAGGAAAGTACGTACGAACGCAAGTGCGACCGTAGGAACGTACGTTCGTACGAATTAAATAACTAATGAACGAACGGACGTACGAACGAACGAACGAATGAACTAACGTACGTACGTACGAATGCACAAAGGAACAATCGAACGATACAACGAACGTACGTACAAACGATCCAACGTATATACGTACGTACGTACGAATGAACGAACGATCCAACGAAAGAACGAATGTAAGTATGTAAGTAGGTACGAACGAACAAACGAGGAAACGAACGTACGTAAGTACGTACTGACGAAAGAACGAACGAAATTACGTACGTACGGACGAAAGAATAAACGAACGAAAGCATCTACGTACGAACGAACGAGCGAATGAACGTATGTACGAACGAACGATAGTACGTACGAACGAACGAACGAAATGAAGGAGCAAGCAAACGAACTAACGAATGAATTTACGTACGTACGTATGTACGTACGAAGGAACGAAATATCGTACATACGTATTTACGAACGAACGAACGAACGCAAGTGCGACCGTAGGAACGTACGTTCGTACGAGTGAAATAACGAACGAACGCATGTACGTACGTAAGCATGAGCGAACGCACGATCGATCGAACGAACGTAGGAACGTACGTACGAATGCACAAAAGAACGATCCAACAAACGAACGTACGTTCAAACGAACCAACGTATATACGTACGAATGAACATACGTAAGTACGAACGAACGAACGTACGTAAGAACGAACGATCGAAAAAACAAAAGAAAGAACGATTGAAGGAACGAACGAATGTAAGTATGTACGTAGGTACGAACGAACGAACAAACGAACGTACGTACGAACGATCGAACGAACGTCCGGACGGACGCCAGAATAAACGAACGAAAACATCTACGTACCTCAGTACGTACGAACGAGTGAATGAACGTATGTACGAACGAACGATAGTACGTAAGAACGAAATGAAAGAGCAAGCGAACGTACGAACGAACTAAAGAATGAACTTACGTATGTACGTTCGAACGAACAATATATCGTACGTACGTAATTACGTATTTACGATCGAACGAGCGAACGAACGAACGCAAGAGCGACTGTAGGATCGTACGTTCGAACGAATGAAATAACGAACGAACGTACGTACGTGCGGACGGACGAACGAACGTACGTACGTACGTAAGAACGAACAAACGATCGAAACAAACGAACGTTGGAACGTACGAACTAACAAACGAACGTACGTACGTACGAATCCAGAAAAGAACAAACGAACGATCCAACGAACGAACGTACGCACGTATGTAATTACGTAAGTACAATCGAACCAACGCATATACGTATGTACGTACGTATGTTCGAACGAACGTACTTTCGTACGAACGAAAGAACGAGGAAACGAACGTACGTACGTGCGTAGGGACGGACGAAAGAAAAAACGAACGAAAGCATCTACGTAACTCCGTACGTACGAACGAGCGAATGAACGTATATAGGTAAGTACGAATGAACGTATATAGGTATGTACGACCGAACGTACGTACGTACGAACGAACGTACGTACGTACGAACGAACGTACGTACGTACGAACGAACGAACGAAATGAAGCAGCAAGCGAACGTAATATCGTACGTACGTAATTACGTATTTACGATCGAACGAACAAACGAAAGTACGTACGAACGCAAGTGCGACCGTAGGAACGTACGTTCGAACGAATTAAATAACAAGCGAACGACCGAACGGACGGACGAACGAACGAACGTACGTACGAACGAACAAACGAATGAACTAACGTATGTACGTACGAATGCACAAACGAACGATACAACGAACGTACGTACAAACGAACCAACGTATATATGTACGTACGTACGAATGAACGAACGATCCAACGAAAGAACGAACGAATGTACGTACGTACGACCGGACCAATCGACGAACGATCAAACAAACAAGAGAAAGAACGATTGAAGGAAAGAACGAATGTAAGTATGTACGTAGGTACGAACGAACAAACGAGGAAACGAACGTAAGTAACTACGTACTGACGAAAGAACGAACGAAAGTACGTATGTACGGACGGACGGACGGACGAAAGAATAAACGAACGAAAGCATCTACGTACGAACGAACTAGCGAATGAACGTATGTACAAACGAACGATAGTACGTACGTTCGAATGAACAAACGAAATGAAGGAGCAAGCAAACGAACGTACGTGCGAACGAACGAATGAATGAAATTACGTATGTACGTACGAAGGAACGAAATATCGTACATACGTATTTACGATCGAACGAACGGACGCAAGTGCGACCGTAGGAACGTACCTTCGTACGAGTGAAATAACGAACGAACGTACGTACTTACGTAAGCAGGAACGAACGCACGATCGATCGAACGAAAGTAGGAACGTACGTACGAATGCACAAAAGAACTAACGAACGATCCAACAAACGAACGTACGTTCAAACGAACCAACGTACATACGTACGTATGTACGTCCGTATGTACGTACGAATGAACGAAAGATACAACGAACGAACGAACGTACGGAAGAACGAACGATCGAACAATCAACAGAAAGAACGATTGAAGGAATGAACGATTGAAGGAAAGAACGAATGTAAGTATGTACGTAGGTACGAACGAACAAACAAGGAAACGAACGTAAGTAATTACGTACTGACGAAAGAACGAACGAAAGTACGTACGGACGGACGGACGGACGAAAAAATAAACGAACGAAAGCATCTACGTACGAACGAACGAGCGAATGAACGTATGTACGAACGAACGAACGAAATGAAGGAGCAAACAAACGAACGTACGTGCGAACGAACAAACAAATGAACTTACGATCGAAACAAACGAACGTAGGAACGTACGAACTAACAAACGAACGTACGTACGTACGAATCCAGAAAAGAACAAACGAACGATCCAACTAATGAACGTACGCACGTATGTAATTACGTAAGTACAATCGAACCAACGCATATACGTATGTACGTACGTATGTTCGAACGAACGTACTTTCGTACGAACGAAAGAACGAGGAAACGAACGTACGTAAGTACGAACGAACGTACGTAAGTACTAACGAACGTACGTACGTGCGTAGGGACGGACGAAAGAAAAAACGAACGAAAGCATCTACGTAACTCCGTACGTATGAACGAGCGAATGAACGTATATAGGTATGTACGAATGAACGTATATAGGTATGTACGAACGAACGTACGTACGTACGAACGAACGAACGAAATGAAGCAGCAAGCGAACGTACGAACGAACGTACGACCGAACTAACGAAGGAACTTACGTACGTACGAACGAACGAAATATCGTACGTACGTAATTACGTATTTACGATCGAACGAACAAACGAAGGTACGTACGAACGCAAGTGCGACCGTAGGAACGTACGTTCGTACGAATTAAATAACTAACGAACGACCGAACGGACGGACGAACGAACGTACGTACGAACGAACAAACGAATGAACTAACGTACGTATGTACTAATGCACAAACGAACGATACAACGAACGTACGTACAAACGAACCAACGTATATACGTACGTACGTACGAATGAACGAACGATCCAACGAAAGAACGAACGAATGTACGTACGTACGACCGGACCAATGGACAAACGATCAAACAAACAAGAGAAAGAACGATTGAAGGAAAGAACGAATGTAAGTATGTACGTAGGTACGAACGAACAAACGAGGAAACGAACGTAAGTAATTACGTACTGACGAAAGAACGAACGAAAGTACGTACGTACGGACGGACGGACGGACGAAAGTATAAACGAACGAAAGCATCTACGTACGAACGAACGAGCGAATGAACGTATATACAAACGAACGATAGTACGTACGTTCGAATGAACGAACGAAATGAAGGAGCAAGCAAACGAACGTACGTGCGAACGAACTAATGAATGAAATTACGTATGTACGTACGAAGGAACGAAATATCGTACATACGTATTTACGATCGAACGAACGGACGCAAGTGCGACCGTAGGAACGTACCTTCGTACGAGTGAAATAACGAACGAACGTACGTACTTACGTAAGCACGAATGAACGCACGATCGATCGAACGAAAGTAGGAACGTACGTACGAATGCACAAAAGAACTAACGAACGATCCAACAAACGAACGTACGTTCAAACGAACCAACGTATATACGTACGTATGTACGTACGAATGAACGAAAGATACAACGAACGAACGAACGTACGTAAGAACGAACGATCGAACAAACAAAAGAAAGAACGATTGAAGGAAAGAACGATTGAAGGAAAGAAGGAATGTAAGTATGTACGTAGGTACGAACGAACAAACGAGAAACGAACGTACGTAAGTACGTACTGACGAAAGAACGAACGAAAGTACGTACGTACGGACGGACGGACGAAAAAATAAACGAACGAAAGCTTCTACGTACGAACGAACGAGTGAATGAACGTATGTACGAACGAACGAACGAAATGAAGGAGCAAGCAAACGAACGTACGTGCGAACGAACTAACGAATGAACTTACGTACGTTTGTACGTACGAAGGAACGAAATATCGTATATACGTATTTACGATCGCACGAACGAACGCAACTGCGACCGTAGGAACGTACGTTCGTACGAGTGAAATAACGAACGAACGTACGTACGTAAGTGCGAACGAAGGTACGGACGGACGCCAGAATAAACGAACGAAAGCATCTACGTACCTCCGTACGTACGAACGAGAGAATGAACGTTTGTTTCGTACGTTCGTTTCCTCGTTCATTCGTTCGTACGAAAGTACGTTCGTAGGAACGTACGTACGAATGCACAAAAGAAAAACGAACGATCCAACAAACGAACGTACGTTCAAACGAACCAACGCATATACGTACCTATGTACGTACGAATGAACATACATAAGTACGAAAGAACGAACGTACCTGATTTCGTTCGTTTATTTTTCGTCCGTCCGTACGTACGTAATTTCTTTCGTTCTTTCGTCAGTACGTAATTACTTACGTTCGTTTCGTCGTTTGTTCTTTCGTACCTACGTACATACTTACATTCGTTCTTTCCTTCAATCGTTCTTTCTCTTGTTTGTTTGATCGTTCGTCCATTGGTCCGGTCGTACGTACGTACATTCGTTCGTTCTTTCGTTGGATCGTTCGTTTATTCGTACGTACGTGCGTTTATACGTTGGTTCGTTTGTACGTACGTTCGTTGTATCGTTCGATTGTTCCTTTGTGCATTCGTACGTACGTTCGTTCGTACGTACGTACGTTCGTTCGTTCGACCGTCCGTTCGGTCGTTCGTTCGTTATTTCATTCGTACGAACGTACGATCCTACGGTCGCTCTTGCGTTCGTTCGTTCGCTCGTTCGATCGTAAATACGTAATTACGTACGTACGATATTTTGTTCGTTCGGACGGACATACGTAAGTTCATTCTTTATTTCGTTCGTACGTTCGCTTGCTCCTTCATTTCGTTGGGACGTACTATCGTTCGTACGTACATACGTTCATTCTCTCGTTCGTACGTACGGAGGTTCGTAGATGCTTTCGTTCGTTTATTCTGGCGTCCGTCCGTCCGTACATTCGTTCGATCGTTCGTACGTACGTTCGTTTGTTCGTTCGTTCGTACCTACGGACATACTTACATTCGTTCGTTCATTCGTACGTACGTACGTATATACGTTGGTTCGTTTTATACGTACATTCGTTGTATCGTTCGTTTGTTCCTTTGTGCATTCGTACGTACGTACGTTAGTTCGTTCGGTCGTTCGTTCGTTATTTAATTCGTACGAACCTACGTTCCTACGGTCGCACTTGCGTTCGTACGTACTTTCGTTTGTTCATTCGATCGTAAATACGTAATTACGAACGTACGATATTTCGTTCGTTCGTACGTACGATATTTCGTTCGTTCGTACGTACGATATTTCGTTCGTTCGTACGTACGATATTTCGTTCGTTCGTAAGTTCATTCGTTAGTTCGGTCGTACGTTCGTTCGTACGTTCGCTTGCTGCTTCATTTTGTTCGCAAGAGCGACCGTAGGATCGTACGTTCGTACGAATGAAATAACGAACGAACGTACGTACGTACGTAAGCACGTACGAATGCACAAAAGAACAATCGGACGATCCAACTAACGAAAGTACGTTCAAACGAACCAACGTATATACGTACCTATGTACGTACGAATGAACATACGTAAGTACGAACGAACGAACCTACTTTCGTACGAACGAAAGAACGAACGTACCTTCGTACGTACGAATGAACGAAAGATCCAACGAACGAACGAACGTACGTAAGAACGAACGATCGAACAAACAAAAGAAAGAACGATTGAAGGAACGAACGAATGTAAGTATGTACGTACGAACGAAATGAAGCATCAAGCGAACGTACGACCGAACTAACGAATGAACTTACGTACGTACGAACGAACGAAATATCGTACGTACGTAATTAGGTATTTATTTACGATCGAACGAACAAAGGAAAGTACGTACGAACGCAAGTGCGACCGTAGGAACGTACGTTCGTACGAATTAAATAACTAACGAACGACCGATCGAACGGACGTACGAACGAACGAACGTACGTACGAATGCACAAAGGAACAATCGAACGATACAACGAACGTACGTACAAACGAACCAACGTATATACGTACGTACGTACGAATGAACGAACGATCCAACGAATGAACGAACGAATGTACGTACGTACGACCGGACCAATGGACGAACGATCAAACAAACAAGAGAAAGAACGATTGAAGGAAAGAACGAATGTAAGTATGTACGTAGGTACGAACGAACAAACGAGGAAACGAACGTACGTAAGTACGTACTGACGAAAGAACAAACGAAATTACGTACGTACGGACGAAAGGATAAACGAACGAAATCATCTACGTACGATCGAACGAGCGAATGAACGTACGTAAGTTCATTCTTTAGTTCGTTCGTACGTTCGTTCTTACGTTCGCTTGCTCCTTCATTTCGTTCGTACGTACTATCGTTCGTTCGTACGTACGTTCAATCTCTCGTTCGTTCGTACATACGTTCATTCTCTCGTTCGTACGTACGGAGGTACGTAGATGCTTTCGTTTCTTTATTCTGGCGTCCGTCCGTGCGTTCGTTCTTTCGTACGTTCATTCGTTTCCTCGTTTGTTCGTTCTTTCGTTCGTACCTACGTACATACTTACATTCGTTCGTTCCTTCAATCGTTCTTTCTTTTGTTTGTTCGATCGTTCGTTCATTCGTACGTACGTACGTATATACGTTGGTTCGTTTGTACGTACGTTCGTTGTATCGCTCGTCTGTGCATTCGTACGTACGTACGTACGTATAAACGTTGGTTCATTTGAACGTAATTTCGTTTGTTGGATCGTTCGATTGTTCTTTTGTGCATTCGTACGTACGTTCCTACGTTCGTTCGATCGATCGTGCGTTCGTACGTGCTTACGTACGTACGTTCGTTCGTTATTTCTTTCGTACGAACGTACGATCCTACGGTCGCTCTTGCGAACGAAATGAAGCAGCAAGCGAACGTACGAACGAACGTACGACCGAACTAACGAATGAACTTACGAACGAACGAAATATCGTACGTACGAACGAACGAAATATCGTACGTACGTAATTACGTATTTACGATCGAATGAACAAACGAAAGTACGTACGAACGCAAGTGCGACCGTAGGAACGTAGGTTCGTACGAATTAAATAACTAACGAACGACCGAACGAACTAACGTACGTACGTACGAATGCACAAAGGAACAAACGAACGTACGTACAAACGAACCAACGTATATACGTACGTACGTACGAACGATCGAACGAACGTACGGACGGACGGACGCCAGAATAAACGAACGAAAGCATCTACGTACCTCCGTACGTACGAACGAGAGAATGAACGTATGTACGTACGAACGGTAGTACGTACCAACGAAATGAAGGAGCAAGCGAACTTACTTACGTATTTACGATCGAACGAGCGAACGAACGAACGCAAGAGCGACCGTAGGATCGTACGTTCGTACGAATGAAATAACGAACGAACGACCGAACGGACGGTCGAACGAACGAACGTACGTACGAACGAACGAACGTACGTACGAACGAACGAACGTACGTACGAACGAACGAATGAACTAACGTACGTACGTACGAATGCACAAAGGAACAATCGAACGATACAACGAACGTACGTACAAACGAACCAACGTATATACGTACGTACGTACGAATAAACGAACGATCCAACGAAAGAACGAACGAATGTACGTACGTACGACCGGACCAATGGACGAACGATCAAACAAACAAGAGAAAGAACGATTGAAGGAAAGAACGAATGTAAGTATGTACGTAGGTACGAACGAACAAACGAGGAAACGAACGTAAGTAATTACGTACTGACGAAAGAACAAACGAAATTACGTACGTACGGACGGACGTACGAAAGAATAAACGAACGAAATCATCTACGTACGATCGAACGAACGTACGTAAGTTCATTCTTTAGTTCGTTCGTACGTTCGTTCTTACGTTCGTTTGCTCCTTCATTTCGTTCGTACGTACTATCGTTCGTTCGTACATACGTTCATTCTCTCGTTCGTTCGTACATACGTTCATTCTCTCGTTTGTACGTACGTAGATGCTTTCGTTTGTTCATTCTGGCGTCCGTCCGTACGTTCGTTCGTTCTTTCGTACGTACATTCGTTTCCTCGTTTGTTCGTTCTTTCGTTCGTACCTACGTACATACTTACATTCGTTCGTTCCTCAATCGTTCTTTCTTTTGTTTGTTCGGTCGTTCGTTCTTACGTACGTTCGTTGGATCTTTCGTTCATTCGTATGTACGTAGGTACGTTCGTTCTTTCGTTCGTACGAAAGTACGTTCGTACTTACGTATGTTCATTCGTACGTATATACGTTCGTATATACGTTGGTTCGTTTGAACGTACGTTCGTTTCTTGGATCGTTCGTTCATTCGTACGTACGTATATACGTTGGTTCGTTCGTCTGTGCATTCGTACGTACGTACGTTAGTTCATTCGTTCGTACTTACGTTCATTCGTACGTATATACGTTGGTTCGTTTGAACGTACGTTCGTTTGTTGGATCGTTCGTTTGTTCTTTTGTGCATTCGTACGTACGTTCCTACGTTCGTTCGATCGGGCGTTCGTTCGTGCTTACGTACGTACGTACGTTCGTTCGTTATTTCACTCGTACGATCGTACGTTTCTACGGTCGCACTTGCGTTCGTTCCTTCGTACGTACATACGTACGTAAGTTCATTCGTTATTTCGTTCGCACGTACGTTCGTTTGCTTGCTCCTTCATTTCGTTTGTTCGTTCGTACGTACGTACTATCGTTCGTTCGTACATACGTTCATTCGCTCGTTCGTTCGTACGTAGATGCTTTCGTTCGTTTATTCTTTCGTGCGTCCGTACGTACGTAATTTCGTTCGTTCTTTCGTCAGTACCTACTTACGTACGTTCGTTTCCTCGTTTGTTCGTTCGTACCTACGTACATACTTACATTCGTTCTTTCCTTCAATCGTTCTTTCTCTTGTTTGTTTGATCGTTCGTCCATTGGTCCGGTCGTACGTACGTACATTCGTTCGTTCTTTCGTTGGATCGTTCGTTCATTCGTACGTACGTACATATATACGTTGGTTCGTTTGTACGTACGTTCGTTGTATCGTTCGTTTGTGCATTCGTACGTACGTACGTTAGTTCATTCGTTTGTTCGTTCGTACGTACGTTCGTTCGTTAGTCCGTCCGTTCGGTCGTTCGTTACTTATTTAATTCGTACGAACGTACGTTCCTACGGTCGCACTTGCGTTCGTACGTACTTTCGTTTGTTCGTTCGATCGTAAATACGTAATTACGTACGTACGATATTTCGTTCGTTCGTACGTACGTAAGTTCATTCGTTAGTTCGGTCGAACGTACTGAGTTACGTAGATGCTTTCGTTCGTTTTTTCTTTCGTCCGTCCCTACGCACGTACGTACGTTCGTTTCCTCGTTCTTTCGTTCGTACGAAAGTACGTTCGTTCGTTGGATCGTTCTTTTGTTCTTTTCTGGATTCGTACGTACGTACGTTCGTTTGATTGTTCGTACGTTCCTACGTTCGTTTGTTTCGATCGTTCGTTCGTTCTTACGTACGTACGTACGTTCGTTCGTCCATCCGCACGTACGTACGTTCGTTCGTTATTTCATTCGTTCGAACGTACGATCCTACAGTCGCTCTTGCGTTCGTTCGTTTGCTCGTAAATACGTAATTACGTACGTACGATATTTTGTTCGTTCGGACGTACATACGTATGTTCATTCTTTAGTTCGTTCGTACGCTCGCTTGCTCCTCCAATTCGTTGGTACGTCCTATCGTTCGTTCGTACAT
Organism: Octopus bimaculoides; assembly: GCF_046866305.1. Lineage (NCBI taxonomy): Eukaryota > Metazoa > Mollusca > Cephalopoda > Octopoda > Octopodidae > Octopus > Octopus bimaculoides. The sequence goes on along the minus strand of NC_142945.1, from coordinate 41,397,470 downwards.
ACGTTCATTCTCTCGTTCGTACTTACGGAGGTACGTAGATGCTTTCGTTCGTTTATTCTGGCGTCCGTCCGTACGTTCGATCGTTCGTACGTACGTTCGTTCGTTCGTACCTACGTACATACTTACATTCGTTCGATCCTTCAATCGTTCTTTCTTTTGTTTGTTCGATCGTTCGTTCTTACGTACGTTAGTTCGTTCGTTCGTTCGTACTTACGTATGTTCATTCGTACGTACATACGTATATACGATGGTTCGTTTGAACGTACGCTCGTTTGTTGGATCGTTCTTTTGTTCGTTTGTGCATTCGTACGTACGTTCCTACGTTCGTTCGATCGTGCGTTCGCTCGTGCTTACGTACGTACGTACGTTCGTTCGTTATTTCACTCGTACGAACGTACGTTCCTACGGTCGCACTTGCGTTCGTTCGTTTGTTCGTAAATACGTATTTACGATATTTCGTTCCTTCGTACGTACATACGTACGTACGTAAGTTCATTCGTTAGTTCGTTTGCTTGCTCCTTCATCTCGTTCGTTCGTTCGTACGTACGTACGTACTATCGTTCGTTTGTACATACGTTCATTTGCTCGTTCGTTCGTACGTAGAAGCTTTCGTTCGTTTATTCTTTCGTCCGTCCGTCCGTACGTACGTAATTTCGTTCGTTCTTTCGTCAGTACGTACTTACGTACGTTCGTTTCCTCGTTTGTTCGTTCGTACCTACTTACATACTTACATTCGTTCTTTCTCTTGTTTGTTTGATCGTTCGTCCATTGGTCCGGTCGTACGTACGTACATTTGTTCGTTCTTTCGTTGGATCGTTCGTTCATTCGTACGTACGTACGTATATACGTTCGTTCGTTTGTACGTACGTTAGTTGTATCGTTCGATTGTTCCTTTGTGCATTCGTACGTACGTACGTTAGTTCATTCGTTCGTTCGTTCGTACGTCCGTTCGTTCGGTCGTTCGTTAGTTATTTAATTCGTACGAACGTACGTTCCTACGGTCGCACTTGCGTTCGTACGTACTTTCGTTTGTTCGTTCGATCGTAAATACGTAATTACGTACGTACGATAGTTCGTTCGTTCGTACGTACGTACGTTCATTCGTTAGTTCGGTCGAACGTTCGCTTGCTGCTTCATTTCGTTCGTTCGTTCGTACGTACGTACGTTCGTTCGTACATACCTATATACGTTCATTCGTACATACCTATATACGTTCATTCGCTCGTTCGTACGTACGGAGTTACGTAGATGCTTTCGTTCGTTTTTTCTTTCGTCCGTCCCTACGCACGTACGTACGTACGTTTCCTCGTTCTTTCGTTCGTACGAAAGTACGTTCGTTCGTTGGATCGTTCTTTTGATCTTTTCTGGATTCGTACGTACGTACGTTCGTTTGTTAGTTCGTACGTTCCTACGTTCGTTTGTTTCGATCGTTCGTTCGTTCTTACGTACGTACGTACGTTCGTTCGTCCGTTCGCACGTACGTACGTTCGTTCGTTATTTCATTTGTTCGAACGTACGATCCTACAGTCGCTCTTGCGTTCGTTCGTTCGCTCTTGCGTTCGTTCGTTCGCTCTTGCGTTCGTTCGTTCGCTCGTAAATACGTAATTAGGTACGTACGATATTTTGTTCGTGCGGACGTACATACGTAAGTTCATTCTTTAGATCGTTCGTACGTTCGCTTGCTCCTTCATTTCGTTGGTACGTACTATCGTTCGTTCGTACATACGTTCATTCTCTCGTTCGTACGTACGGAGGTACGTAGATGCTTTCGTTCGTTTATTCTGGCGTCCGTCCGTACGTTCGATCGTTCGTACGTACGTTCGTTCGTTCGTACCAACGTACATACTTACATTCGTTCGATCCTTCAATCGTTCTTTCTTTTGTTTGTTCGATCGTTCGTTCTTACGTACGTTCGTTCGTTCGTACTTACGTATGTTCATTCGTACGTACATAGTTCGTATATACGTTGGTTCGTTTGAACGTACGTTCGTTTGTTGGATCGTTCTTTTGTTCGTTTGTGCATTCGGACGTACGTTCCTACGTTCGTTCGATCGTGCGTTCGCTCGTGCTTACGTACGTACGTACGTTCGTTCGTTATTTCACTCGTACGATCGTACGTTCCTACGGTCGCACTTGCGTTCGTTCGTTCGTTCGTAAATACGTATGTACGATATATCGTTCCTTCGTACGTACATACGTACGTACGTAAGTTTATTCGTTAGTTCGTTTGCTTGCTCCTTCATCTCGTTCGTTCGTTCTTTCGTCAGTACGTACTTACGTACGTTCGTTTCCTCGTTTGTTCGTTCGTACCTACTTACATACTTACATTCGTTCTTTCCCTTGTTTGTTTGATCGTTCGTTCATTGGTCCGGTCGTACGTACGTACATTTGTTCGTTCTTTCGTTGGATCGTTCGTTCATTCGTACGTACGTACGTATATACGTTCGTTCGTTTGTACGTACGTTAGTTGTATCGTTCGATTGTTCCTTTGTGCATTCGTACGTACGTACGTTAGTTCATTCGTTCGTTCGTTCGTACGTCCGTTCGTTCGGTCGTTCGTTAGTTATTTAATTCGTACGAACGTACGTTCCTACGGTCGCACTTGCGTTCGTACGTACTTTCGTTTGTTCGTTCGATCGTAAATACGTAATTACGTACGTACGATATTTCGTTCGTTCGTACGTACGTACGTTCATTCGTTAGTTCGGTCGTACGTTCGCTTGCTGCTTCATTTCGTTCGTTCGTTCGTACGTACGTACGTTCGTTCGTACATACCTATATACGTTCATTCGTACATACCTATATACGTTCATTCGCTCGTTCGTACGTACGGAGTTACGTAGATGCTTTCGTTCGTTTTTTCTTTCGTCCGTCCCTACGCACGTACGTACGTTCGTTTCCTCGTTCTTTCGTTCGTACGAAAGTACGTTCGTTCGTTGGATCGTTCTTTTGTTCTTTTCTGGATTCGTACGTACGTACGTTCGTTTGTTTCGATCGTTCGTTCGTTCTTACGTACGTACGTACGTTCGTTCGTCCGTTCGCACGTACGTACGTTCGTTCGTTATTTCATTTGTTCGAACGTACGATCCTACAGGCGCTCTTGCGTTCGTTCGTTCGCTCTTGCGTTCGTTCGTTCGCTCTTGCGTTCGTTCGTTCGCTCTTGCGTTCGTTCGGTCGCTCGTAAATACGTAATTATGTACGTACGATATTTTGTTCGTGCGGACGTACATACGTAAGTTCATTCTTTAGATCGTTCATACGTTCGCTTGCTCCTTCATTTCGTTGGTACGTACTATCGTTCGTTCGTACATACGTTCATTCTCTCGTACGTACGTACGGAGGTACGTAGATGCTTTCGTTCGTTTATTCTGGCGTCCGTCCGTACGTTCGATCGTTCGTACGTACGTTCGTTCGTTCGTACCAACGTACATACTTACATTCGTTCGATCCTTCAATCGTTCTTTCTTTTGTTTGTTCGATCGTTCGTTCTTACGTACGTTCGTTCGTTCGTTCGTACTTACGTATGTTCATTCGTACGTACATAGTACGTATATACGTTGGTTCGTTTGAAAGTACGTTCGTTTGTTGGATCGTTCTTTTGTTCGTTTGTGCATTCGTACGTACGTTCCTACGTTCGTTCGATCGTGCGTTCGCTCGTGCTTACGTACGTACGTACGTTCGTTCGTTATTTCACTCGTACGATCGTACGTTCCTACGGTCGCACTTGCGTTCGTTCGTTCGTTCGTAAATACGCATGTACGATATATCGTTCCTTCGTACGTACATACATACGTACGTAAGTTCATTCGTTAGTTCTTTTGCTTGCTCCTTCATCTCGTTTGTTCGTTCGTACGTAGAAGCTTTCGTTCGTTTATTCTTTCGTCCGTCCGTCCGTACGTACGTAATTTCGTTCGTTCTTTCGTCAGTACGTACTTACGTACGTTCGTTTCCTCGTTTGTTCGTTCGTACCTACTTACATACTTACATTCGTTCTTTCTCTTGTTTGTTTGATCGTTCGTCCATTGGTCCGGTCGTACGTACGTACATTTGTTCGTTCTTTCGTTGGATCGTTCGTTCATTCGTACGTACGTACGTATATACGTTCGTTCGTTTGTACGTACGTTAGTTGTATCGTTCGATTGTTCCTTTGTGCATTCGTACGTACGTAGGTTAGTTCATTCGTTCGTTCGTTCGTACGTCCGTTCGTTCGTTAGTTATTTAATTCGTACGAACGTACGTTCCTACGGTCGCACTTGCGTTCGTACGTACTTTCCTTTGTTCGTTCGATCGTAAATAAATACGTAATTACGTACGTACGATATTTCGTTCGTTCGTACGTACGTAAGTTCATTCGTTAGTTCGGTCGTACGTTCGTTCGTACGTTCCTTCAATCGTTCTTTCTTTTGTTTGTTCGATCGTTCGTTCTTACGTACGTTCGTTCGTTCGTGGGATCTTTCGTTCATTCGTACCTACGAAGGTACGTTCGTTCTTTCGTTCGTACGAAAGTAGGTCCGTTCGTTCGTACTTACGTATGTTCATTCGTACGTACATTACGTACGTATATACGTTGGTTCGTTTGAACGTACTTTCGTTTGTTGGATCGTTCGATTGTTCGTTTGTGCATTCGTACGTGCTTACGTACGTACGTACGTTCGTTCGTTATTTCATTCGTACGAACGTACGATCCTACGGTCGCTCTTGCGAACGAAATGAAGCAGCATGCGAACGTACGAACGAACGTACGACCGAACTAACGAATGAACTTACGAACGAACGAAATATCGTACGTACGAACGAACGAAATATCGTACGTACGTAATTACGTATTTACGATCGAACGAGCGAGCGAATGAACGAGCGAACGAACGAACGCAAGAGCGACCGTAGGATCGTATGTTCGAACGAATGAAATAACGAACGAACGTAAGTACGTGCGGACGGACGAACGAACGTACGTACGTACGTAAGAACGAACGAACGATCGAAACAAACGAAAGTTGGAACGTACGAACTAACAAACGAACGTACGTACGTACGAATCCAGAAAAGAACAAACGAACGATCCAACGAACGAACGTACGCATGTATGTAATTACGTAAGTACAATCGAACCAACGCATATAAGTATGTACGTACGTATGTTCGAACGAACGTACTTTCGTACGAACGAAAGAACGAGGAAACGAACGTACGTAAGTACGAACGAACGTACGTAAGTACGAACGACAGTACGTACGTGCGTAGGGACGGACGAAAGAAAAAACGAACGAAAGCATCTACGTAACTGCGTACGTACGAACGAGCGAATGAACGTATATAGGTATGTACGAATGAACGTATATAGGTATGTCCGAACGAACGCACGTACGTACGAACGAACTAACGAAATGAAGCAGCAAGCGAACGTACGAACGAACGTGCGACCGAACTTACGAATGAACTTACGTACGTACGTACGAACGAAATATCGTACGTACGTCATTTCGTATTTACGATCGAACGAACAAACGAAAGTACGTACGAACGCAAGTGCGACCGTAGGAACGTACGTTCGTACGAATTAAATAACTAACGAACGACCGAACGGACGGACGAACGAACGAACGTACGTACGAACGAACAAACGAATAAACTAACGTACGTACGTACGAATGCACAAACGAACGATACAACGAACGTACGTACAAACGAACCAACGTATATACGTACGTCCGTACGAATGAACGAACGATCCAACGAAAGAACGAACGAATGTACGTACGTACGACCGGACCAATGGACGAACGATCAAACAAACAAGAGAAAGAACGATTGAAGGAAAGAACGAATGTAAGTATGTACGTAGGTACGAACGAACAAACGAGGAAACGAACGTAAGTAATTACGTACTGACGAAAGAACGAACGAAAGTAGGTACGTACGGACGGACGAAAGAATAAACGAACGAAAGCATCTACGTACGAACGAACGAGCGAATGAACGTATGTACGTTTATTTTTTCGTCCGTCCGTCCGTACGTACGTACTTTCGTTCGTTCTTTCGTCAGTACGTACTTACGTACGTTCGTTTCTCGTTTGTTCGTTCGTACCTACGTACATACTTACATTCGTTCTTTCCTTCAATCGTTCTTTCCTTCAATCGTTCTTTCCTTCAATCGTTCTTTCCTTCAATCATTCTTTCTTTTGTTTGTTCGATCGTTCGTTCTTACGTACGTTCGTTCGTTCGTTGTATCTTTCGTTCATTCGTACGTACATACGTACGTACATACGTACGTATATACGTTGGTTCGTTTGAACGTACGTTCGTTTGTTGGATCGTTCGTTAGTTCTTTTGTGCATTCGTACGTAAGTTCCTACTTTCGTTCGATCGATCGTGCGTTCGTTCGTGCTTACGTAAGTACGTACGTTCGTTCGTTATTTCACTCGTACGATGGTACGTTCCTACGGTCGCACTTGCGTCCGTTCGTTCGATCGTAAATACGTATGTACGATATTTCGTTCCTTCGTACGTACATACGTAATTTCATTCATTAGTTCGTTCGCACGTACGTTCGTTTGCTTGCTCCTTCATTTCGTTAGTTCATTCGAACGTACGTACTATCGTTCGTTTGTATATACGTTCATTCGCTCGTTCGTTCGTACGTAGATGCTTTCGTTCGTTTATACTTTCGTCCGTCCGTCCGTACGTACGGACTTTCGTTCGCTCTGTCGTCAGTACGTAATTACTTACGTTCGTTTCCTCATTTGTTCGTTCGTACCTACGTACATACTTACATTCGTTCTTTCCTTCAATCGTTCTTTCTCTTGTTTGTTTGATCGTTCGTCCATTGGTCCGGTCGTACGTACGTACATTCGTTCGTTCTTTCGTTGGATCGTTCGTTCATTCGTACGTACGTACGTATATACGTTGGTTCGTTTGTACGTACGTTCGTTGTATCGTTCGTTTGTGCATTAGTACATACGTACGTTAGTTCATTCGTTTGTTCGTTCGTACGTGCGTTCGTTCGTCCGTCCGTTCGGTCGTTCGTTAGTTATTTAATTCGTACGAACGTACGTACCTACGGTCGCACTTGCGTAAGTACGTACCTTCGTTTGTTCGGTCGATCGTAAATACGTAATTACGTACGTACGATATTTCGTTCGTTCGTACGTACGTAAGTTCCTTCGTTAGTTCGGTCGTACGTTCGTTCGTACGTTCGCTTGCTGCTTCATTTCGTTCGTTCGTTCGTACGTACGTACGTTCGTTCGTACATACCTATATACGTTCATTCGTACATACCTATATACGTTCATTCGCTCGTTCGTACGTACGGAGTTACGTAGATGCTTTCGTTCGTTTTTTCTTTCGTCCGTCCCTACGCACGTACGTACGTTCGTTCGTACTTACGTACGTTCGTTCGTACTTACGTACGTTCGTTCGTACTTACGTACGTTCGTTCGTACTTACGTACGTTCGTTCGTACTTACGTACGTTCGTTCGTACTTACGTACGTTCGTTCGTACTTACGTACGTTCGTTTCCTCGTTCTTTCGTTCGTACGAAAGTACGTTCGTTCGAACATACGTACGTACATACGTATATGCGTTGGTTCGATTGTACTTACGTAATTACATACCTGCGTACGTTCATTAGTTGGATCGTTCGTTTGTTCTTTTCTGGATTCGTACGTACGTACGTTCGTTTGTTAGTTCGAACGTTCCTACGTTCGTTTGTTTCGATCGTAAGTTCATTTGTTTGTTCGTTCGCACGTACGTTCGTTTGCTTGTTCCTTCATTTCGTTCGTTCGTTCGTACATACGTTCATTCGCTCGTTCGTTCGTACGTAGATGCTTTCGTTCGTTTATTTTTTCGTCCGTCCGTCCGTCCGTACGTACTTTCGTTCGTTCTTTCGTCAGTACGTAATTACTTACGTTCGTTTCCTTGTTTGTTCGTTCGTACCTACGTACATACTTACATTCGTTCTTTCCTTCAATCGTTCATTCCTTCAATCGTTCTTTCTTTTGTTTGTTCGATCGTTCGTTCTTCCGTACGTTCGTTCGTTCGTTGTATCTTTCGTTCATTCGTACGTACATACGGACGTACATACGTACGTATATGCCTTGGTTCGTTTGAACGTACGTTCGTTTGTTGGATCGTTCGTTAATTCTTTTGTGCATTCGTACGTACGTTCCTATTTTCGTTCGATCGATCGTGCGTTCGTTCGTGCTTACGTAAGTACGTACGTTCGTTCGTTATTTCACTCGTACGAAGGTACGTTCCTACGGTCGCACTTACGTCCGTTCGTTCGATCGTAAATACGTATGTACGTTATTTCGTTCCTTCGTACGTACATACGTAATTTCATTCATTAGTTCGTTCGCACGTACGTTCGTTTGCTTGCTCCTTCATTTCGTTCGTTCATTCGAACGTACGTACTATCGTTCGTTTGTACATACGTTCATTCGCTCGTTCGTTCGTACGTAGTTGCTTTCGTTCGTTTATACTTTCGTCCGACCGTACGTACGTACGTACTTTCGTTCGTTCTTCCGTCAGTACGTAATTACTTACGTTCGTTTTCGCGTTTGTTCGTTCGTACCTACGTACATACTTACATTCGTTCATTCCTTCAATCGTTCTTTCTCTTGTTTGTTTGATCGTTCGTCCATTGGTCCGGTCGTACGTACGTACATTCGTTCGTTCTTTCGTTGGATCGTTCGTTCATTCGTACGTACATACGTATATACGTTGGTTCGTTTGTACCTACGTTCGTTGTATCGTTCGTTTGTGCATTCGTACGTACGTACGTTCGTTCGTCCGTCCATTCGGTCGTTCGTTAGTTATTTAATTCGTACGAACGTATGTTCCTACGGTCGCACTTGCGTTCGTACGTACTTTCGTTTGTTCGTTCGATCGTAAATACGTAATTACGTACATACGATATTTCGTTCGTACGTACGTACGTAAGTTCATTCGTTAGTTCGGTCGTACGTTCGTTCGTACGTTCGCTTGCTGCTTCATTTCGTTCGTTCTTTCGTACGTACGTACGTTCGTTCGTACATACCTATATACTTTCATTCGTACATACCTATATACGTTCATTCGCTCGTTCGTACGTACGGAGTTACGTAGATGCTTTCGTTCGTTTTTTCTTTCGTCCGTCCCTACGCACGTACGTACGTTCGTTCGTACTTACGTACGTTCGTTTCCTCGTTCTTTCGTTCGTACGAAAGTACGTTCATTCGAACATACGTACGTACATACGTATTTGCGTTGGTTCGATTGTACTTACGTAATTACGTACGTGCGTACGTTCGTTCGTTGGATCGTTCGTTTGTTCTTTTCTGGATTCGTACGCACGTACGTTCGTTTGTTAGTTCGTACATTCCTATGTTCGTTTGTTTCGATCGTTCGTTCGTTCGTTCGTACGTACGTTCGTTCGTCCATCCGCACGTAAGTACGTTCGTTCGTTATTTCATTCGTTCGAACGTACGATTCTACGGTCGCTCTTGCGTTCGTTCGTTCGCTCGTTCGATCGTAAATACGTAATTACGTACGTACGATATTTTGTTCGTTCGGACGTACATACGTAAGTTCATTCTTTAGTTCGTTCGTACGTTCGCTTGCTCCCTCATTTCGTTGGTACGTACTATCGTTCGTTCGTACATACGTTCATTCTCTCGTTCGTACGTACGGAGGTACGTAGATGCTTTCGTTCGTTTATTCTGGCGTCCGTCCGTACGTTCGTTCGATCGTTCGTACGTACGTTCGTTTGTTCGTTCGTTCGTTCTTTCGTTCGTACCTACGTACATACTTACATTCGTTCGTTCCTTCAATCGTTCTTTCTTTTGTTTGTTCGATCGTTCGTTCTTACGTACGTTAGTTCGTTCGTTGGATCTTTCGTTCATTCGTACGTACGTCGGTACGTTCGTTCTTTCGTTCGTACGAAAGTACGTTCGTTCGTTCGTACTTACGTATGTTCATTCGTACGTACATACGTACGTATATACGTTGGTTCGTTTGAACGTACGTTCGTTTGTTGGATCGTTCGTTTGTTCTTTTGTGCATTCGTACGTACGTTCCTACGTTCGTTCGATCGATCGTGCGTTCGTTCGTGCTTACGTACGTACGTTCGTTTGTTATTTCACTCGTACGAACGTACGTTCCTACGGTCGCAGTTGCGTTCGTTCGTGCGATCGTTCGATCGTAAATACGTAATTACGTACGTACGATATTTTGTTCGTTCGGACGGACATACGTAAGTTAATACTTTAGTTCGTCCGTACGTTCGCTTGCTCCTTCATTTCGTTGGTACGTACTATCGTTCGTATGTACATACGTTCATTCTCTCGTTCGTACGTACGGAGGTACGTAGATGCTTTCGTTCTTTTATTCTGGCGTCCGTACGTTCGTTCGATCGTTCGTACGTATGTTCGTTTGTTCGTTCGTTCGTACCTACGGACATACTTACATTCGTTCGTTCATTCGTACGTACGTACGTATATACGTTGGTTCGTTTGTACGTACGTTCGTTGTATCGTTCGATTGTTCCTTTGTGCATTCGTATGTACGTACATTAGTTCATTCGTTCGTTCGTACGAACGTTCGTTCGTTCGTACGTACGTACGTTCGTTCGTTCGACCGTCCGTTCGGTCGTTCGTTCGTTATTTCATTCGTACGAACGTACGATCCTACGGTCGCTCTTGCGTTCGTTCGTTCGCTCGATCGCTCGTTCGATCGTAAATACGTAATTACGTACGTACGATATTTTGTTCGTTCGGACGGACATACGTAAGTTCATTCTTTAGTTCGTTCGTACGTTCGCTTGCTCCCTCATTTCGTTGGTACGTACGTTCGTTGTATCGATCGTTTGTTCCTTCGTGCATTCGTACGTACGTACGTTCGTTCGTCCGTCCATTCGGTCGTTCGTTAGTTATTTAATTCGTACGAACCTACGTTCCTACGGTCGCACTTGCGTTCGTACGTACTTTCGTTTGTTCATTCGATCGTAAATACGTAATTACGTACGTACGATATTTCGTTCGTTCGTAAGTTCGTTCGGTCGTACGTTCGCTTGCTGCTTCATTTCGTTCGCAAGAGCTACCGTAGGATCGTACGTTCGTACGAATGAAATAACGAACGAACGTACGTACATAAGCACGTACGAACGCACGATCGATCGAACGAACGTAGGAACGTACGTACGAATGCACAAAAGAACAATCGAACGATCCAACAAACGAAAGTACGTTCAAACGAACCAACGTATGTACGTACGAATGAACATACGTAAGTACGAACGAACGAACCTACTTTCGTACGAACGAAAGAACGAACGTACCTTCGTACGTACGAATGAACGAAAGATCCAACGAACGAACGAACGTACGTAAGAACGAACGATCGAACAAACAAAAGAAAGAACGATTGAAGGAAAGAACGATTGAAGGAAAGAACGAATGTAAGTATGTACGTAGGTACGAACGAACAAACGAGGAAACGAACGTAAGTAATTACGTACTGACGAAAGAACGAACGAAATTACGTACGTACGGACGGACGGACGAAAAATAAACGAACGAAATCAGGTACATTCGTTCGTTCGTACTTACGTATGTTCATTCGTACGTACATAGGTACGTATATACGTTGGTTCGTTTGAACGTACGTTCGTTTGTTGGATCGTTCGTTTTTCTTTTGTGCATTCGTACGTACGTTCCTACGTTCGTTCGATCGATCGTGCGTTCGTTCGCACTTACGTACGTACGTTCGTTCGTTATTTCACTCGTACGAACGTACGTTCCTACGGTCGCAGTTGCGTTCGTTCGTTCGATCGTAAATACGTATATACGATATTTCGTTCCTTCGTACGTACAAACGTACGTAAGTTCATTCGTTAGTTCGTTCGCACGTACGTTCGTTTGCTTGCTCCTTCATTTCGTTCGTTCGTTCGTACATACGTTCATTCACTCGTTCGTTCGTACGTAGATGCTTTCGTTCGTTTATTTTTTCGTCCGTCCGTCCGTACGTACGTACGATCTTTCGTTCATTCGTACGTACGTAGGTACGTTCGTTGTTTCGTTCGTACGAAAGTACGTTCGTTCGTTCGTACTTACGTATGTTCATTTGTCAGTACATACGTACGTATATACGTTGTTTCGTTTGAACGTACGTTCGTATGTTGGATCGTTCGTTTGTTGTTTTGTGCTTACGTACGTACGTTAGTTCATTCGTTTGTTCGTACGTACGTACGTTCGTTCGTTCGTCCGTCCGTTAGGTCGTTCGTTAGTTATTTAATTCGTACGAACGTACGTTCCTACGGTCGCACTTGCGTTCGTACGTACATTCGTTTGTTCGTTCGATCGTAAATACGTAATTACGTACGTACGATATTTCGTTTGTTCGTACGTACGTAAGTTCATTCGTTAGTTCGGTCGTACGTTCGTTCGTACGTTCGCTTGCTGCTTCATTTCGTTCGTTCGTTCGTACGTACGTGCGTTCGTTCGGACATACCTATATACGTTCATTCGTACATACCTATATACGTTCATTCGCTCGTTCGTACGTACGCAGTTACGTAGATGATTTCGTTCGTTTTTTCTTTCGTCCGTCCCTACGCACGTACGTACTGTCGTTCGTACTTACGTACGTTCGTTCGTACTTACGTACGTTTGTTTCCTCGTTCTTTCGTTCGTACGAAAGTACGTTCGTTCGAACATACGTACGTACATACGTATATGCGTTGGTTCGATTGTACTTACGTAATTACATACGTGCGTACGTTCGTTCGTTGGATCGTTCGATCGTAAATACGTAATTACGTACGTCCGATATTTTGCTCGTTCGGACGTACATACGTAAGTTCATTCTTTAGTTCGTTCGTACGTTCGCTTGCTCCCTCATTTCGTTGGTACGTACTATCGTTCGTTCGTACATACGTTCATTCTCTCGATCGTACGTACGGAGGTACGTAGATGCTTTCATTCGTTTATTCTGGCGTCCGTCCGTCCGTACGTTCGTTCGATCGTTCGTACGAACGTTCGTTTGTTCGTTCGTTCGTACCTACGGACATACTTACATTCTTTCGCTCATTCGTACGTACGTACGTACGTATATACGTTGGTTCGTTTGTACGTACGTTCGTTGTATCGTTCGTTTGTTCCTTTGTGCATTCGTACGTACGTACGTTAGTTCGTTCGGTCGTTCGTTAGTTATTTAATTCGTACGAACCTACGTTCCTACGGTCGCATTGCGTTCGTACGTACTTTCGTTTGTTCATTCGATCGTAAATACGTAATTAAGTACGTACGATATTTCGTTCGTTCGTAAGTTCATTCGTTAGTTCGGTCGTACGTTCGTTCGTACGTTCGCTTGCTGCTTCATTTCGTTCGCAAGAGCGACCGTAGGATCGTACGTTCGTACGAATGAAATAACGTACGTACGTACGATATTTCGTTCGTTCGTACGTACGTAAGTTCATTCGTTAGTTCGAACCAACGTATATACGTACGTACGAACGAATGAACGAACGATCCAACGAAAGAACAAACAAATGTACGTACGTACGACCGGACCAATGGACGAACGATCAAACGAACAAGAGAAAGAACGAATGTAAGTATGTAAGTAGGTACGAACGAACAAACGAGGAAACGAACATACGTAAGTACGTACTGACGTAATTACGTACGTACGGACGAAAGAATAAACGAACGAAAGCATCTACGTACGAACGAACGAGCGAATAAACGTATGTACGAACGAACGGTAGTACGAACGAACAAAATGAAGGAGCAAGCAAACGAACTAACGAATGAACTTACGTACATACGTATTTACGAACGAACGAACGAACGCAAGTGCGACCGTAGGAACGTACGTTCGTACGAGTGAAATAACGAACGTACGTACGTACGTAGGCACGAGCGAACGCATGTAGGAACGTACCTACGAATGCACAAAAGAACAAAAGAACGATCCAACAAACGAACGTACGTTCAAACGAACCAACGTATATACGTACGTATGTACGTACGAATGAACATACATAAGTGCGAACGAACGTACGTAAGAACGAACGATCGAACAAACAAAAGAAAGAACGATTGAAGGAACGAACGAATGTAAGTATGTACGTAGGTACGAACGACCGAACAAACGAACGTACGTACGAACGATTGAACGAACGTACGGACGGACGCCAGAATAAACGAACGAAAGCATCTACGTACGCACGAACTAAAGAATGAACTTACGTATGTACGTCCGAACGAACAAAATATCGTACGTACGTAATTACGTATTTACGACCGAACGAGCGAACGAACGAACGCAAGAGCGACCGTAGGATCGTACGTTCGAACCAATGAAATAAAGAACGAACGTAAGTACGTGCGGACGGACGAACGAACGTACGTACGTACGTAAGAACGAACGAACGATCGAATCAAACGAACGTAGGAACGTACGAACTAACAAACGAACATACGTACGTACGAATCCAGAAAAGAACAAACGAACGATCCAACGAACGAACGTACGCACGTATGTAATTACGTAAGTACAATCGAACCAACGCATATACGTATGTACGTACGTATGTTCGAACGAACGTACTTTCGTACGAACGAAAGAACGAGGAAACGAACGTACGTAAGTACGAGCGAACGTACGTAAGTACGAACGAACGTACGTAAGTACGAACAAACGTACGTACGTGCGTAGGGACGGACGAAAGAAAAAACGAACGAAAGCATCTATGTAACTCTGTACGTACGAACGAACGAACGAAATGAAGCAGCAAGCGAACGTACGACGGAACTAACGAATGAACTTACGTACGTACGAACGAACGAAATATCGTACGTACGTAATTACGTATTTACGATCGAACGAACAAAGGAAAGTACGTACGAACGCAAGTGCGACCGTAGGAACGTACGTTCGTACGAATTAAATAACTAACGAACGACCGAACGGACGGACGAACGAACGAACGTACGTACGAACGAACAAACGAATGAACTAAAGTACGTACGTACGAATGCACAAACGAACGATACAACGAACGTACGTACAAACGAACCAACATATATATGTACGTACGTATGAATGAACGAACGATCCAACGAAAGAAAGAACGAATGTACGAACGTACGACCGAACCAATGGACGAACGATCAAACAAACAAGAGAAAGAACGATTGAAGGAAAGAACGAATGTAAGTATGTACGTAGGTACGAACGAACAAACGAGGAAACGAACGTACGTAAGTACGTCCTGACGAAAGAATAAACGAACGAAAGCATCTACGTATGAACGAACGAGCGAATGAAAGTATGTACGAACTAACGATAGTACGTACGTAAGAACGAACGAACGTACGGACGGACGCCAGAATAAACGAACGAAAGCATCTACGTACCTCCGTACGTACGAACGAGAGAATGAACGTATGTACGAACGAACGATAGTACGTACGAACGAAATGAAGGAGCAAGCGAACGTAAGAACGAACGTACGAACGAACTAAAGAATGAACTTACGTACGTTCGTTCGATCGTACGTAGATGATTTCGTTCGTTTATTCTTTCGTCCGTCCGTCCGTACGTACGTAATTTCGTTCGTTCTTTCGTCAGTACGTAATTACTTACGTTCGTTTCCTCGTTTGTTCCTTCGTACCTACGTACATACTTACATTCGTTCTTTCCTTCAATCGTTCTTTCTCTTGTTTGTTTGATCGTTCGTCCATTGGTCCGGTCGTACGTACGTACATTCGTTCGTTCTTTCGTTGGATCGTTCGTTTATTCATACGTACGTACGTTTATACGTTGGTTCCTTTGTACGTACGTTCGTTGTATCGTTCGATTGTTCCTTTGTGCATTCGTACGTACGTACGTTAGTTCATTCGTTCGTTCGTACGTACGTTCGTTCGTACGTATGTACGTTCGTTCGTTCGACCGTCCGTTCGGTCGTTCGTTCGTTCGTTCGTAGGATCGTACGTTCGAACCAATGACATAAAGAACGAACGTAAGTACGTGCGGACGGACGAACGAACGTACGTGCGTACGTAAGAACGAACGAACGATCGAATCGAACGAACGTAGGAACGTACGAACTAACAAACGAACGTACGTACGTACGAATCCAGAAAAGAACAAACGAACGATCCAACGAACGAACGTACGCACGTATGTAATTACGTAAGTACAATCGAACCAACGCATATACGTATGTACGTACGTATGTTCGAACGAACGTACTTTCGTACGAACGAAAGAACGAGGAAACGAACGTACGTAAGTACGAACGAACGTACGTACGTGCGTAGGGACGGACGAAAGAAAAAACGAACGAAAGCATCTACGTAACTCCGTACGTACGAACGAGCGAATGAACGTATATAGGCATGTACGAATGAACGTATATAGGTATGTACGAACGAACGTACGTACGTACGAACGAACGTACGTACGTACGAACGAACGAACGAAATGAAGCAGCTAGCGAACGTACGACCGCACTAACGAATGAACTTACGTACGTACGAACGAACGAAATATCGTACGTACGTAATTACGTATTTACGATCGAACGAACAAACGAAAGTACGTACGAACGCAAGTGCGACCGTAGGAACGTACGTTCGTACGAATTAAATAACAAACGAACGACCGAACGGACGGACGAACGAACGAACGTACGTACGAACGAACAAACGAATGAACTAACATACGTACGTACGAATGCACAAACGAACGATACAACGAACGTACGTACAAACGAACCAACGTATATATGTACGTACGTACGAATGAACGAACGATCCAACGAAAGAAAGAACGAATGTACGTACGTACGACCGGACCAATGGACGAATGATCAAACAAACAAGAGAAAGAACGATTGAAGGAAAGAACGAATGTAAGTATGTACGTAGGTACGAACGAACAAACGAGGAAACGAACGTACGTAAGTACGTACTGACGAAAGAACAAACGAAATTACGTACGTACTGACGAAAGGATAAACGAACGAAATCATCTACGTACGATCGAACGAGCGAATGAACGTACGTAAGTTCATTCTTTAGTTCGTTCGTACGTTCGTTCTTACGTTCGCTTGCTCCTTCATTTCGTTCGTACGTACTATCGTTCGTTCGTACATACGTTCAATCTCTCGTTCGTTCGTACATACGTTCATTCTCTCGTTCGTACGTACGGAGGTACGTAGATGCTTTCGTTTGTTTATTCTGGCGTCCGTCCGTGCGTTCGTTCTTTCGTACGTTCATTCGTTTCCTCGTTTGTTCGTTCTTTCGTTCGTACCTACGTACATACTTACATTCGTTCGTTCCTTCAATCGTTCTTTCTTTTGTTTTTTCGATCGTTCGTTCATTCGTACGTACGTACGTATATACGTTGGTTCGTTTGTACGTACGTTCGTTGTATCGTTCGTCTGTGCATTCGTACGTACGTACGTACGTATATACGTTGGTTCGTTTGAACGTACTTTCGTTTGTTGGATCGTTCGATTGTTCTTTTGTGCATTCGTACGTACGTTCCTACGTTCGTTCGACCGATCGTGCGTTCGTACGTGCTTACGTACGTACGTTCGTTCGTTCATTCTTTCGTACGAACGTACGATCCTACGGTCGCTCTTGCGAACGAAATGAAGCAGCAAGCGAACGTACGAACGAACGTACGACCGAACTAACGAATGAACTTACGAACGAACGAAATATCGTACGTACGAACGAACGTAATATCGTACGTACGTAATTACGTATTTACGATCGAATGAACAAACGAAAGTACGTACGAACGCAAGTGCGACCGTAGGAACGTAGGTTCGTACGAATTAAATAACTAACGAACGACCGAACGGACGGACGAACGAACGAACGTACGTACGAACGAATGCACAAAGGAACAAACGAACGTACGTACAAACGAACCAACGTATATACGTACGTACGTACGAACGATCGAACGAACGTACGGACGGACGGACGCCAGAATAAACGAACGAAAGCATCTACGTACCTCCGTACGTACGAACGAGAGAATGAACGTATGTACGTACGAACGATAGTACGTACCAACGAAATGAAGGAGCAAGCGAACGTAATTACGTATTTACGTTCGTAGGAATGAAATAACGAACGAACGACCGAACGGACGGTCGAACGAACGAACGTACGTACGAACGAACGAACGTACGTACGAACGAACGAATGAACTAACGTACGTACGTACGAATTCACAAAGGAACAATCGAACGATACAACGAACGTACGTACAAACGAACCAACGTATATACGTACGTACGTACGAATAAACGAACGATCCAACGAAAGAACGAACGAATGTACGTACGTACGACCGGATCAATGGACGAACGATCAAACAAACAAGAGAAAGAACGATTGAAGGAAAGAACGAATGTAAGTATGTACGTAGGTACGAACGAACAAACGAGGAAACGAACGTAAGTAATTACTTACTGACGAAAGAACAAACGAAATTACGTACGTACGGACGGACGGACGAAAGAATAAACGAACGAAATCATCTACGTACGATCGAACGAACGTACGTAAGTTCATTCTTTAGTTCGTTCGTACGTTCGTTTTTACTTTCGCTTGCTCTTTCATTTCGTTCGTACGTACTATCGTTCGTTCGAACATACGTTCATTCTCTCGTTCGTTCGAACATACGTTCATTCTCTCGTTCGTACGTACCTAGATGCTTTCGTTTGTTTATTCTGGCGTCCGTCCCTACGTTCGTTCGTTCTTTCGTACGTACATTCGTTTCCTCGTTTGTTCGTTCTTTCGTTCGTACCTACGTACATACTTACATTCGTTCGTTCCTGAATCGTTCTTTGTTTTGTTTGTTCGATCGTTCGTTCTTACGTACGTTCGTTGGATCTTTCGTTCATTCGTATGTACGTAGGTACGTTCGTTCTTTCGTTCGTACGAAAGTACGTTCGTACTTACGTATGTTCATTCGTACGTATATACGTTCGTATATACGTTGGTTCGTTTGAACGTACGTTCGTTTCTTGGATCGTTCGTTCATTCGTACGTACGTATATACGTTGGTTCGTTTGTACGTACGTTCGTTGTATCGTTCGTCTGTGCATTCGTACGTACGTACGTTAGTTCACTCGTTTGTACTAAAGTACGTTCGTTCGTTCGTACTTACGTTCATTCGTACGTATATACGTTGGTTCGTTTGAACGTACGTTCGTTTGTTGGATCGTTCGTTTGTTCTTTTGTGCATTCGTACGTACGTTCCTACGTTCGTTCGATCGGGCGTTCGTTCGTGCTTACGTACGTACGTTCGTTCGTTCGTTATTTCACTCGTACGATCGTACGTTTCTACGGTCGCATTTGCGTTCGTTCCTTCGTACGTACATACGTACGTAAGTTCATTCGTTATTTCGTTCGCACGTACGTTCGTTTGCTTGCTCCTTCATTTCGTTTGTTCGTTCGTACGTACGTACTATCGTTCGTTCGTACATACGTTCATTCGCTCGTTCGTTCGTACGTAGATGCTTTCGTTCGTTTATTCTTTCGTGCGTCCGTACGTACGTAATTTCGTTCGTTCTTTCGTCAGTACGTACTTACGTACGTTCGTTTCCTCGTTTGTTCGTTCGTACCTACGTACATACTTACATTCGTTCTTTCCTTCAATCGTTCTTTCTCTTGTTTGTTTGATCGTTCGTCCATTGGTCCGGTCGTACGTACGTACATTCGTTCGTTCTTTCGTTGGATCATTCGTTCATTCGTACGTACGTACACATATACGTTGGTTCGTTTGTACGTACGTTCGTTCGTTCGTCCGTCCGTTCGGTCGTTCGTTAGTTATTTAATTCGTACGAACGTACGTTCCTACGGTCGCACTTGCGTTCGTACGTACTTTCGTTTGTTCGTTCGATCGTAAATACGTAATTACGTACGTACGATATTTCGTTCGTTCGTACGTACGTAAGTTCATTCGTTAGTTCGTACGTACGGAGGTACGTAGATGCTTTCGTTCGTTTTTTCTTTCGTCCGTCCCTACGCACGTACGTACGTTCGTTTCCTCGTTCTTTCGTTCGTACGAAAGTACGTTCGTTCGTTGGATCGTTCTTTTGTTCTTTTCTGGATTCGTACGTACGTACGTTCGTTTGTTTGTTCGTACGTTCGTACGTTCGTTTGTTTCGATCGTTCGTTCGTTCTTACGTACGTACGTACGTTCGTTCGTCCGTTCGCACGTACGTATGTTCGTTCGTTATTTCATTCGTTCGAACGTACGATCCTACAGTCGCTCTTGCGTTCGTTCGTTTGCTCGTAAATACGTAATTACGTACGTACGATATTTTGTTCGTTCGGACGTACATACGTAAGTTCATTCTTTAGTTCGTTCGTACGCTCGCTTGCTCCTTCATTTCGTTGGTACGTACTATCGTTCGTTCGTACATACGTTCATTCTCTCGTTCGTACGTACGGAGGTACGTAGATGCTTTCGTTCGTTTATTCTGGCGTCCGTCCGTACGTTCGATCGTTCGTACGTACGTTCATTCGTTCGTACCTACGTACATACTTACATTCGTTCGATCCTTCAATCGTTCTTTCTTTTGTTTGTTCGATCGTTCGTTCTTACGTACGTTCGTTCGTTCGTTCGTTCGTACTTACGTATGTTCATTCGTACGTACATACGTATATACGTTGGTTCGTTTGAACGTACGTTCATTTGTTGGATCGTTCCTTCGTACGTACATACGTACGTACGTAAGTTCATTCGTTAGTTCGTTTGCTTGCTCCTTCATCTCGTTCGTTCGTTCGTACGTACGTACGTACTATCGTTCGTTCGTACATACGTTCATTCGCTCGTTCGTTCGTACGTAGAAGCTTTCGTTCGTTTATTCTTTCGTCCGTCCGTCCGTACGTACGTAATTTCGTTCGTTCTTTCGTCAGTACGTACTTACGTACGTTCGTTTCCTCGTTTGTTCGTTCGTACCTACTTACATACTTACATTCGTTCTTTCTCTTGTTTGTTTGATCGTTCGTCCATTGGTCCGGTCGTACGTACGTACATTTGTTCGTTCTTTCGTTGGATTGTTCGTTCATTCGTACGTACGTACGTATATACGTTCGTTCGTTTGTACGTACGTTAGTTGTATCGTTCGATTGTTCCTTTGTGCATTCGTACGTACGTAGGTTAGTTCATTCGTTCGTTCGTTCGTACGTCCGTTCGTTCGTTAGTTATTTAATTCGTACGAACGTACGTTCCTACGGTCGCACTTGCGTTCGTACGTACTTTCCTTTGTTCGTTCGATCGTAAATAAATACGTAATTACGTACGTACGATATTTCGTTCGTTCGTACGTACGTAAGTTCATTCGTTAGTTCGGTCGTACGTTCATTCGTACGTTCCTTCAATCGTTTTTTCTTTTGTTTGTTCGATCGTTAGTTCTTACGTACGTTCGTTCGTTCGTTGGATCTTTCGTTCATTCGTACGTACGAAGGTATGTTCGTTCTTTCGTTCGTACGAAAGTAGGTTCGTTCGTTCGTACTTACGTATGTTCATTCGTACGTACATACGTACGTATATACGTTGGTTCGTTTGAACGTACTTTCGTTTGTTGGATCGTTCGATTGTTCTTTTGTGCATTCGTACGTTCTTACGTACGTTCGTTCGTTATTTCATTCGTACGAACGTACGATCCTACGGTCGCTCTTGCGAACGAAATGAAGCAGCAAGCGAACGTACGAACGAACGTACGACCAAACTAACGAATGAACTTACGAACGAACGAAATATCGTACGTACGAACGAACGAAATATCGCACGTACGTAATTACGTATTTACGATCGAACGAGCGAACGAATGAACGAGCGAACGAACGAACGCAAGAGCGACCGTAGGATCGTATGTTCGAACGAATGAAATAACGAACGAACGTAAGTACGTGCGATCGGACGAACGAACGTACGTACGTACGTAAGAACGAACGAACGATCGAAACAAACGAACGTAGGAACGTACGAACTAACAAACGAACGTACGTACGTACGAATCCAGAAAAGAACAAACGAACGATCCAACGAACGAAAGTAGGCACGTATGTAATTACGTAAGTACAATCGAACGAACGCATATACGTATGTACGTACGTATGTTCGAACGAACGTACTTTCGTACGAACGTACGTAAGTACGAGCGAACGTACGTAAGTACGAACGAACGTACGTAAGTACGAACGAACGTACGTACGTGCGTAGGGACGGACGAAAGAAAAAACGAACGAAAGCATCTACGTAACTCCGTACGTACGAACGAGCGAATGAACGTATATAGGTATTTACGAATGAACGTATATAGGTATGTACGAACGAACGTACGTACGTACGAGCGCTAGTGCGACCGTAGGAACGTACGTTCGTACGAATTAAATAACTAACGAACGACCGAACGGACGGACGAACGAACGAACGTACGTACGAACGAACAAACGAATGAACTAACGTACGTACGTACGAATGCACAAACGAACGATACAACGAACGTACGTACAAACGAACCAACGTATATACGTACGTACGTACGAATGAACGAACGATCCAACGAAAGAACGAACGAATGTACGTAAGTACGACCGGACCAATCGACGAACGATCAAACAAACAAGAGAAAGAAAGATTGAAGGAAAGAACGAATGTAAGTATGTACGTAGGTACGAACGAACAAACGAGGAAACGAACGTAAGTAATTACGTACTGACGAAAGAACGAACGAAAGTACGTTTGTACGGACGGACGGACGGACGAAAGAATAAACGAACGAAAGCATCTACGTAGGAACGAACGAGCGAATGAACGTATGTACAAACGAACGATAGTACGTACGTTCGAATGAACGAACGAAATGAAGGAGCAAGCAAACGAACGTACGTGCGAACGAACTAATGAATGAAATTACGTATGTACGTACGAAGGAACGAAATAACGTACATACGTATTTACGATCGAACGAACGGACGTAAGTGCGACCGTAGGAACGTACCTTCGTACGAGTGAAATAACGAACGAACGTACGTACTTACGTAAGCACGAACGAACGCACGATCGATCGAACGAAAGTAGGAACGTACGTACGAATGCACAAAAGAACTAACGAACGATCCAACAAACGAACGTACGTTCAAACGAACCAACGTATATACGTACGTATGTACGTACGAAAGAACGAAAGATACAACGAACGAACGAACGTACGTAAGAACGAACGATCGAACAAACAAAAGAAAGAACGATTGAAGGAAAGAACGATTGAAGGAAAGAACGAATATAAATATGTACGCAGGTGCGAACGTACGAACGAGAAACGAATGTACGTAAGAACGTACTGACGAAAGAACGAACGAAAGCATCTACGTACGAACGAACGAGCGAATGAACGTATGTACGAACGAACGAACGAAATGAAGGAGCAAGCAAACGAACGTACGTGCGAACGAACTAACGAATGAACTTACGTACGTTTGTACGTACGAAGGAACGAAATATCGTATATACGTATTTACGATCGCACGAACGAACGCAACTGCGACCGTAGGAACGTACGTTCGTACGAGTGAAATAACAAACGAACGTACGTACGTAAGCACGAACGAACGCACGATCGATCGAACGAACGTAGGAACGTACGTCCGAATGCACAAAAGAACAAACGAACGATCCAACAAACGAACGTACGTTCAAACGAACCAACGTATATACGTACGTATGTACGTACGAATGAACATACGTAAGTACGAACGAACGAAGTACTTTCGTACGAACGAAAGAACGAACGTACCTACGTACGTACGAATGAACGAAAGATCCAACGAACGAACTAACGTACGTAAGAACGAACGATCGAACAAACAAAAGAAAGAACGATTGAAGGAACGAACGAATGTAAGTATGTACGTAGGTACGAACGAAAGAACGAACGAACGAACAAACGAACGTACGTACGAACGATCGAACGAACGTACGGACGGACGCCAGAATAAACGAACGAAAGCATCTACGTACCTCCGTACGTACGAACGAGAGAATGAACGTATGTACGAACGAACGATAGTACGTACCAACAAAATGAGGGAGCAAGCGAACGTACGAACGAACTAAAGAATGAACTTACGTATGTACGTCCGAACGAACAAAATATCGTACGTACGTAATTACGTATTTACGATCGAACGAGCGAACGAAAGAACGCAAGAGCGACCGTAGGATCGTACGTTCGAACGAATGAAATAACGAACGAACGTACGTACGTGTGGATGGACGAACGAACGTACGTACGTACGTAAGAACGAAAGAACGATCGAAACAAACGAACGTAGGAATGTACGAACTAACAAACGAACGTACGTGCGTACGAATCCAGAAAAGAACAAACGAACGATCCAACGAACGAACGTACGCACGTATGTAATTACGTAAGTACAATCGAACCAACGCATATACGTATGTACGTACGTATGTTCGAACGAACGTACTTTAGTACGAACGAAAGAACGAGGAAACGAACGTACGTAAGTACGAACGAACGTACGTACGTGCGTAGGGACGGACGAAAGAAAAAACGAACGAAAGCATCTACGTAACTCCGTACGTACGAACGAGTGAATAAACGTATATAGGTATGTACGAATGAACGTATATAGGTATATACGAACGAACGTACGTACGAACGAACGAACGAAATGAAGCAGCAAGCGAACGTACGAACGAACGTACGACCGCACTAACGAATGAACTTACGTACGTACGAACGAACAAAATATCGTACGTACGTAATTACGTATTTACGATCGAACGAACAAACGAAAGTACGTACGTACGCAAGTGCGACCGTAGGAACGTACGTTCGTACGAATTAAATAACTAACGAACGACCGAACGGACGGACGAACGAACGAACGTACGTACGAACGAACAAACGAATGAACTAACGTACGTACGTACGAATGCACAAACGAACGATACAACGAAGGTACGTTCAAACGAACCAACGTATATACGTACGTACGTACGAATGAACGAATGATCCAATGAAAGAACGAACAAATGTACGTACGTACGACCGGACCAATGGATGAACGATCAAACAAACAAGAGAAAGAACGATTGAAGGAAAGAACGTATGTAAGTATGTACGTAGGTACGAACGAACAAACGAGGAAACGAACGTAAGTAATTACGTACTGACGAAAGAACGAACGAAAGTACGTACGTACGGACGGACGGACGGACGAAAGAATAAACGAACGAAAGCATCTACGTACGAACGGAGGAGCGAATGAACGTATGTACAAACGAACGATAGTACGTACGTTCGAATGAACGAACGAAAATCGAACGAAAGTAGGAACGTACGTACGAATGCACAAAAGAACTAACGAACGATCCAACAAACGAACGTACGTTCAAACGAACCAACGTATATACGTACGTATGTAAGTACGTATGTACGTACGAATGAAAGAAAGATACAACGAACGAACGAGCGAATGAACGTATGTACGAACGAACGAACGAAATGAAGGAGCAAGCAAACGAACGTACGTGCGAACGAACAAACGAATGAACTTACGATCGAAACAAACGAACGTAGGAACGTACGAACTAACAAACGAACGTACGTACGTACGAATCCAGAAAAGAACAAACGAACGATCCAACGAACGAACGTACGCACGTATGTAATTACGTAAGTACAATCGAACCAACGCATATACCTATGTACGTACGTATGTTCGAACGAACGTACTTTCGTACGAACGAAAGAACGAGGAAACGAACGTACGTAAGTACGAACGAACGTACGTAAGTACGAACGAACGTACGTACGTGCGTAGGGACGGACGAAAGAAAAAACGAACGAAAGCATCTACGTAACTCCGTACGTACGAACGAGCGAATGAACGTATATAGGTATTTACGAATGAACGTATATAGGTATGTACGAACGAACGTACGTACGTACGAACGAACGAACGAAATGAAGCAGCAAGCGAACGTACGAACGAACGTACGACCGAACTAACGAATGAACTTACGTACGTACGAACGAACGAAATATCGTACGTACGTAATTACGTATTTACGATCGAACGAACAAAGGAAAGTACGTACGAACGCAAGTGCGACCGTAGGAACGTACGTTCGTACGAATTAAATAACTAACGAACGACCGATCGAACGGACGTACGAACGAACGAACGTACGTACGAATGCACAAAGGAACAATCGAACGATACAACGAACGTACGTACAAACGAACCAACGTATATACGTACGTACGTACGAATGAACGAATGATCCAACGAAAGAACGAACGAATGTACGTACGTACGACCGGACCAATGGACGAACGATCAAACAAACAAGAGAAAGAACGATTGAAGGAAGGAACGAATGTAAGCATGTACGTAGGTACGAACGAACAAACGAGGAAACGAACGTACGTAAGTACGTACTGACGAAAGAACAAACGAAATTACGTACGTACGGACGAAAGGATAAACGAACGAAATCATCTACGTACGATCGAACGAGCGAATGAACGTACGTAAGTTCATTCTTTAGTTCGTTCGTACGTTCGTTCTTACGTTCGCTTGCTCCTTCATTTCGTTCGTACGTTCTATCGTTCGTTCGTACATACGTTCAATCTCTCGTTCGTTCGTACATACGTTCATTCTCTCGTTCGTACGTACGGAGGTACGTAGATGCTTTCGTTTGTTTATTCTGGCGTCCGTCCGTGCGTTCGTTCTTTCGTACGTTCATTCATTTCCTCGTTTGTTCGTTCTTTCGTTCGTACCTACGTACATACTTACATTCGTTCGTTCCTTCAATTGTTCTTTCTTTTGTTTGTTCGATCGTTCGTTCATTCGTACGTACGTACGTATATACGTTGGTTCGTTTGTACGTACGTTCGTTGTATCGTTCGTCTGTGCATTCGTACGTACGTACGTACGTATATACGTTGGTTCGTTTGAACGTACTTTCGTTTGTTGGATCGTTCGATTGTTCTTTTGTGCATTCGTACGTACGTTCCTACGTTCGTTCGATCGATCGTGCGTTCGTACGTGCTTACGTACGTACATTCGTTCGTTATTTCTTTCGTACGAACGTACGATCCTACGGTCGCTCTTGCGAACGAAATGAAGCAGCAAGCGAACGTACGAACGACCGTACGACCGAACTAACGAATGAACTTACGAACGAACGAAATATCGTACGTACGAACGAACGAAATATCGTACGTACGTAATTATGTATTTACGATCGAATGAACAAACGAAAGTACGTACGAACGCAAGTGCGACCGTAGGAACGTAGGTTCGTACGAATTAAATAACTAACGAACGACCGTACGAACTAACGTACGTACGTACGAATGCACAAAGGAACAAACGAACGTACGTACAAACGAACCAACGTATATACGTACGTACGTACGAACGAACGTACGGACGGACGGACGCCAGAATAAACGAACGAAAGCATCTACGTACCTCCGTACGTACGAACGAGAGAATGAACTTATGTACGTACGAACGATAGTACGTACCAACGAAATGAAGGAGCAAGCGAACGTACTTACGTATTTACGATCGAACGAGCGAACGAACGAACGCAAGAGCGACCGTAGGATCGTACGTTCGTACGAATGAAATAACGAACGAACGACCGAACGGACGGTCGAACGAACGAACG
Source organism: Octopus bimaculoides (assembly GCF_046866305.1). Classification (NCBI taxonomy): domain Eukaryota; kingdom Metazoa; phylum Mollusca; class Cephalopoda; order Octopoda; family Octopodidae; genus Octopus; species Octopus bimaculoides. The sequence continues at coordinate 41,369,734 of NC_142945.1, read as the reverse complement.
TACGTACGAACGAACGAACGTACGTACGAACGAACGAACGTACGTACGAACGAACGAATGAACTAACGTACGTACGTACGAATGCACAAAGGAACAATCGAACGATACAACGAACGTACGTACAAACGAACCAACGTATATACGTACGTACGTACGAATAAACGAACGATCCAACGAAAGAACGAACGAATGTACGTACGTACGACCGGACCAATGGACGAACGATCAAACAAACAAGAGAAAGAACGATTGAAGGAAAGAACGAATGTAAGTATGTACGTAGGTACGAACGAACAAACGAGGAAACGAACGTAAGTAATTACGTACTGACGAAAGAACAAACGAAATTACGTACGTACGGACGGACGTACGAAAGAATAAACGAACGAAATCATCTACGTACGATCGAACGAACGTACGTAAGTTCATTCTTTAGTTCGTTCGTACGTTCGTTCTTACGTTCGCTTGCTCCTTCATTTCGTTCGTACGTACTATCGTTCGTTCGTACATACGTTCATTCTCTCGTTCGTTCGTACATACGTTCATTGTCTCGTTCGTACGTACCTAGATGCTTTCGTTTGTTTATTCTGGCGTCCGTCCGTACGTTCGTTCGTTCTTTCGTACGTACATTCGTTTCTTCGTTTGTTCGTTCTTTCGTTCGTACCTACGTACATACTTTCGTTCGTTCCTCAATCGTTCTTTCTTTTGTTTGTTCGATCGTTCGTTCTTACGTACGTTCGTTGGATCTTTCGTTCATTCGTATGTACGTAGGTACGTTCGTTCTTTCGTTCGTACGAAAGTACGTTCGTACTTACGTATGTTCATTCGTACGTATATACGTTCGTATATACGTTGGTTCGTTTGAACGTACGTTCGTTTCTTCGATCGTTCGTTCATTCGTACGTACGTATATACGTTGGTTCGTTTGTACGTACGTTCGTTGTTTCGTTCGTCTGTGCATTCGTACGTACGTACGTTAGTTCACTCGTTTGTACTAAAGTACGTTCGTTCGTTCGTACTTACGTTCATTCGTACGTATATACGTTGGTTCGTTTGAACGTACGTTCGTTTGTTGGATCGTTCGTTTGTTCTTTTGTGCATTCGTACGTACGTTCCTACGTTCGTTCGATCGGGCGTTCGTTCGTGCTTACGTACGTACGTTCGTTCGTTCGTTATTTCACTCGTACGATCGTACGTTTCTACGGTCGCATTTGCGTTCGTTCCTTCGTACGTACATACGTACGTAAGTTCATTCGTTATTTCGTTCGCACGTACGTTCGTTTGCTTGCTCCTTCATTTCGTTTGTTCGTTCGTACGTACGTACTATCGTTCGTTCGTACATACGTTCATTCGCTCGTTCGTTCGTACGTAGATGCTTTCGTTCGTTTATTCTTTCGTGCGTCCGTACGTACGTAATTTCGTTCGTTCTTTCGTCAGTACGTACTTACGTACGTTCGTTTCCTCGTTTGTTCGTTCGTACCTACGTACATACTTACATTCGTTCTTTCCTTCAATCGTTCTTTCTCTTGTTTGTTTGATCGTTCGTCCATTGGTCCGGTCGTACGTACATACATTCGTTCGTTCTTTCGTTGGATCATTCGTTCATTCGTACGTACGTACATATATACGTTGGTTCGTTTGTACGTACGTTCGTTCGTTCGTCCGTCCGTTCGGTCGTTCGTTAGTTATTTAATTCGTACGAACGTACGTTCCTACGGTCGCACTTGCGTTCGTACGTACTTTCGTTTGTTCGTTCGATCGTAAATACGTAATTACGTACGTACGATATTTCGTTCGTTCGTACGTACGTAAGTTCATTCGTTAGTTCGTACGTACGGAGGTACGTAGATGCTTTCGTTCGTTTTTTCTTTCGTCCGTCCCTACGCACGTACGTACGTTCGTTTCCTCGTTCTTTCGTTCGTACGAAAGTACGTTCGTTCGTTGGATCGTTCTTTTGTTCTTTTCTGGATTCGTACGTACGTACGTTCGTTTGTTTGTTCGTACGTTCCTACGTTCGTTTGTTTCGATCGTTCGTTCGTTCTTACGTACGTACGTACGTTCGTTCGTCCGTTCGCACGTACGTATGTTCGTTCGTTATTTCATTCGTTCGAACGTACGATCCTACAGTCGCTCTTGCGTTCGTTCGTTTGCTCGTAAATACGTAATTACGTACGTACGATATTTTGTTCGTTCGGACGTACATACGTAAGTTCATTCTTTAGTTCGTTCGTACGCTCGCTTGCTCCTTCATTTCGTTGGTACGTACTATCGTTCGTTCGTACATACGTTCATTCTCTCGTTCGTACGTACGGAGGTACGTAGATGCTTTCGTTCGTTTATTCTGGCGTCCGTCCGTACGTTCGATCGTTCGTACGTACGTTCATTCGTTCGTACCTACGTACATACTTACATTCGTTCGATCCTTCAATCGTTCTTTCTTTTGTTTGTTCGATCGTTCGTTCTTACGTACGTTCATTCGTTCGTTCGTTCGTACTTACGTATGTTCATTCGTACGTACATACGTATATACGTTGGTTCGTTTGAACGTACGTTCATTTGTTGGATCGTTCCTTCGTACGTACATACGTACGTACGTAAGTTCATTCGTTAGTTCGTTTGCTTGCTCCTTCATCTCGTTCGTTCGTTCGTACGTACGTACGTACTATCGTTCGTTCGTACATACGTTCATTCGCTCGTTCGTTCGTACGTAGAAGCTTTCGTTCGTTTATTCTTTCGTCCGTCCGTCCGTACGTACGTAATTTCGTTCGTTCTTTCGTCAGTACGTACTTACGTACGTTCGTTTCCTCGTTTGTTCGTTCGTACCTACTTACATACTTACATTCGTTCTTTCTCTTGTTTGTTTGATCGTTCGTCCATTGGTCCGGTCGTACGTACGTACATTTGTTCGTTCTTTCGTTGGATTGTTCGTTCATTCGTACGTACGTACGTATATACGTTCGTTCGTTTGTACGTACGTTAGTTGTATCGTTCGATTGTTCCTTTGTGCATTCGTACGTACGTAGGTTAGTTCATTCGTTCGTTCGTTCGTACGTCCGTTCGTTCGTTAGTTATTTAATTCGTACGAACGTACGTTCCTACGGTCGCACTTGCGTTCGTACGTACTTTCCTTTGTTCGTTCGATCGTAAATAAATACGTAATTACGTACGTACGATATTTCGTTCGTTCGTACGTACGTAAGTTCATTCGTTAGTTCGGTCGTACGTTCATTCGTACGTTCCTTCAATCGTTTTTTCTTTTGTTTGTTCGATCGTTAGTTCTTACGTACGTTCGTTCGTTCGTTGGATCTTTCGTTCATTCGTACGTACGAAGGTATGTTCGTTCTTTCGTTCGTACGAAAGTAGGTTCGTTCGTTCGTACTTACGTATGTTCATTCGTACGTACATACGTACGTATATACGTTGGTTCGTTTGAACGTACTTTCGTTTGTTGGATCGTTCGATTGTTCTTTTGTGCATTCGTACGTTCTTACGTACGTTCGTTCGTTATTTCATTCGTACGAACGTACGATCCTACGGTCGCTCTTGCGAACGAAATGAAGCAGCAAGCGAACGTACGAACGAACGTACGACCAAACTAACGAATGAACTTACGAACGAACGAAATATCGTACGTACGAACGAACGAAATATCGCACGTACGTAATTACGTATTTACGATCGAACGAGCGAACGAATGAACGAGCGAACGAACGAACGCAAGAGCGACCGTAGGATCGTATGTTCGAACGAATGAAATAACGAACGAACGTAAGTACGTGCGATCGGACGAACGAACGTACGTACGTACGTAAGAACGAACGAACGATCGAAACAAACGAACGTAGGAACGTACGAACTAACAAACGAACGTACGTACGTACGAATCCAGAAAAGAACAAACGAACGATCCAACGAACGAAAGTAGGCACGTATGTAATTACGTAAGTACAATCGAACGAACGCATATACGTATGTACGTACGTATGTTCGAACGAACGTACTTTCGTACGAACGTACGTAAGTACGAGCGAACGTACGTAAGTACGAACGAACGTACGTAAGTACGAACGAACGTACGTACGTGCGTAGGGACGGACGAAAGAAAAAACGAACGAAAGCATCTACGTAACTCCGTACGTACGAACGAGCGAATGAACGTATATAGGTATTTACGAATGAACGTATATAGGTATGTACGAACGAACGTACGTACGTACGAGCGCTAGTGCGACCGTAGGAACGTACGTTCGTACGAATTAAATAACTAACGAACGACCGAACGGACGGACGAACGAACGAACGTACGTACGAACGAACAAACGAATGAACTAACGTACGTACGTACGAATGCACAAACGAACGATACAACGAACGTACGTACAAACGAACCAACGTATATACGTACGTACGTACGAATGAACGAACGATCCAACGAAAGAACGAACGAATGTACGTAAGTACGACCGGACCAATCGACGAACGATCAAACAAACAAGAGAAAGAAAGATTGAAGGAAAGAACGAATGTAAGTATGTACGTAGGTACGAACGAACAAACGAGGAAACGAACCTAAGTAATTACGTACTGACGAAAGAACGAACGAAAGTACGTTTGTACGGACGGACGGACGGACGAAAGAATAAACGAACGAAAGCATCTACGTAGGAACGAACGAGCGAATGAACGTATGTACAAACGAACGATAGTACGTACGTTCGAATGAACGAACGAAATGAAGGAGCAAGCAAACGAACGTACGTGCGAACGAACTAATGAATGAAATTACGTATGTACGTACGAAGGAACGAAATAAGGTACATACGTATTTACGATCGAACGAACGGACGTAAGTGCGACCGTAGGAACGTACCTTCGTACGAGTGAAATAACGAACGAACGTACGTACTTACGTAAGCACGAACGAACGCACGATCGATCGAACGAAAGTAGGAACGTACGTACGAATGCACAAAAGAACTAACGAACGATCCAACAAACGAACGTACGTTCAAACGAACCAACGTATATACGTACGTATGTACGTACGAAAGAACGAAAGATACAACGAACGAACGAACGTACGTAAGAACGAACGATCGAACAAACAAAAGAAAGAACGATTGAAGGAAAGAACGATTGAAGGAAAGAACGAATATAAATATGTACGCAGGTGCGAACGTACGAACGAGAAACGAATGTACGTAAGAACGTACTGACGAAAGAACGAACGAAAGCATCTACGTACGAACGAACGAGCGAATGAACGTATGTACGAACGAACGAACGAAATGAAGGAGCAAGCAAACGAACGTACGTGCGAACGAACTAACGAATGAACTTACGTACGTTTGTACGTACGAAGGAACGAAATATCGTATATACGTATTTACGATCGCACGAACGAACGCAACTGCGACCGTAGGAACGTACGTTCGTACGAGTGAAATAACAAACGAACGTACGTACGTAAGCACGAACGAACGCACGATCGATCGAACGAACGTAGGAACGTACGTCCGAATGCACAAAAGAACAAACGAACGATCCAACAAACGAACGTACGTTCAAACGAACCAACGTATATACGTACGTATGTACGTACGAATGAACATACGTAAGTACGAACGAACGAAGTACTTTCGTACGAACGAAAGAACGAACGTACCTACGTACGTACGAATGAACGAAAGATCCAACGAACGAACTAACGTACGTAAGAACGAACGATCGAACAAACAAAAGAAAGAACGATTGAAGGAACGAACGAATGTAAGTATGTACGTAGGTACGAACGAAAGAACGAACGAACGAACAAACGAACGTACGTACGAACGATCGAACGAACGTACGGACGGACGCCAGAATAAACGAACGAAAGCATCTACGTACCTCCGTACGTACGAACGAGAGAATGAACGTATGTACGAACGAACGATAGTACGTACCAACAAAATGAGGGAGCAAGCGAACGTACGAACGAACTAAAGAATGAACTTACGTATGTACGTCCGAACGAACAAAATATCGTACGTACGTAATTACGTATTTACGATCGAACGAGCGAACGAAAGAACGCAAGAGCGACCGTAGGATCGTACGTTCGAACGAATGAAATAACGAACGAACGTACGTACGTGCGGATGGACGAACGAACGTACGTACGTACGTAAGAACGAAAGAACGATCGAAACAAACGAACGTAGGAATGTACGAACTAACAAACGAACGTACGTGCGTACGAATCCAGAAAAGAACAAACGAACGATCCAACGAACGAACGTACGCACGTATGTAATTACGTAAGTACAATCGAACCAACGCATATACGTATGTACGTACGTATGTTCGAACGAACGTACTTTAGTACGAACGAAAGAACGAGGAAACGAACGTACGTAAGTACGAACGAACGTACGTACGTGCGTAGGGACGGACGAAAGAAAAAACGAACGAAAGCATCTACGTAACTCCGTACGTACGAACGAGTGAATAAACGTATATAGGTATGTACGAATGAACGTATATAGGTATATACGAACGAACGTACGTACGAACGAACGAACGAAATGAAGCAGCAAGCGAACGTACGAACGAACGTACGACCGCACTAACGAATGAACTTACGTACGTACGAACGAACAAAATATCGTACGTACGTAATTACGTATTTACGATCGAACGAACAAACGAAAGTACGTACGTACGCAAGTGCGACCGTAGGAACGTACGTTCGTACGAATTAAATAACTAACGAACGACCGAACGGACGGACGAACGAACGAACGTACGTACGAACGAACAAACGAATGAACTAACGTACGTACGTACGAATGCACAAACGAACGATACAACGAAGGTACGTTCAAACGAACCAACGTATATACGTACGTACGTACGAATGAACGAATGATCCAACGAAAGAACGAACAAATGTACGTACGTACGACCGGACCAATGGATGAACGATCAAACAAACAAGAGAAAGAACGATTGAAGGAAAGAACGTATGTAAGTATGTACGTAGGTACGAACGAACAAACGAGGAAACGAACGTAAGTAATTACGTACTGACGAAAGAACGAACGAAAGTACGTACGTACGGACGGACGGACGGACGAAAGAATAAACGAACGAAAGCATCTACGTACGAACGGAGGAGCGAATGAACGTATGTACAAACGAACGATAGTACGTACGTTCGAATGAACGAACGAAATGAAGGAGCAAGCACACGAACGTACGTGCGAACGAACTAATGAATGAAATTACGTATGTACGTACGAAGGAACGAAATATCGTACATACGTATTTACGATCGAACGAACGGACGCAAGTGCGACCGTAGGAACGTACCTTCGTACGAGTGAAATAACGAACGAACGTACGTACTTACGTAAGCACGAACGAACGCACGTTCGATCGAACGAAAGTAGGAACGTACGTACGAATGCACAAAAGAACTAACGAACGATCCAACAAACGAACGTACGTTCAAACGAACCAACGTATATACGTACGTATGTAAGTACGTATGTACGTACGAATGAAAGAAAGATACAACGAACGAACGAGCGAATGAACGTATGTACGAACGAACGAACGAAATGAAGGAGCAAGCAAACGAACGTACGTGCGAACGAACAAACGAATGAACTTACGATCGAAACAAACGAACGTAGGAACGTACGAACTAACAAACGAACGTACGTACGTACGAATCCAGAAAAGAACAAACGAACGATCCAACGAACGAACGTACGCACGTATGTAATTACGTAAGTACAATCGAACCAACGCATATACGTATGTACGTACGTATGTTCGAACGAACGTACTTTCGTACGAACGAAAGAACGAGGAAACGAACGTACGTAAGTACGAACGAACGTACGTAAGTACGAACGAACGTACGTACGTGCGTAGGGACGGACGAAAGAAAAAACGAACGAAAGCATCTACGTAACTCCGTACGTACGAACGAGCGAATGAACGTATATAGGTATTTACGAATGAACGTATATAGGTATGTACGAACGAACGTACGTACGTACGAACGAACGAACGAAATGAAGCAGCAAGCGAACGTACGAACGAACGTACGACCGAACTAACGAATGAACTTACGTACGTACGAACGAACGAAATATCGTACGTACGTAATTACGTATTTACGATCGAACGAACAAAGGAAAGTACGTACGAACGCAAGTGCGACCGTAGGAACGTACGTTCGTACGAATTAAATAACTAACGAACGACCGATCGAACGGACGTACGAACGAACGAACGTACGTACGAATGCACAAAGGAACAATCGAACGATACAACGAACGTACGTACAAACGAACCAACGTTTATACGTACGTACGTACGAATGAACGAATGATCCAACGAAAGAACGAACGAATGTACGTACGTACGACCGGACCAATGGACGAACGATCAAACAAACAAGAGAAAGAACGATTGAAGGAAGGAACGAATGTAAGTATGTACGTAGGTACGAACGAACAAACGAGGAAACGAACGTACGTAAGTACGTACTGACGAAAGAACAAACGAAATTACGTACGTACGGACGAAAGGATAAACGAACGAAATCATCTACGTACGATCGAACGAGCGAATGAACGTACGTAAGTTCATTCTTTAGTTCGTTCGTACGTTCGTTCTTACGTTCGCTTGCTCCTTCATTTCGTTCGTACGTACTATCGTTCGTTCGTACATACGTTCAATCTCTCGTTCGTTCCTACATACGTTCATTCTCTCGTTCGTACGTACGGAGGTACGTAGATGCTTTCGTTTGTTTATTCTGGCGTCCGTCCGTGCGTTCGTTCTTTCGTACGTTCATTCATTTCCTCGTTTGTTCGTTCTTTCGTTCGTACCTACGTACATACTTACATTCGTTCGTTCCTTCAATTGTTCTTTCTTTTGTTTGTTCGATCGTTCGTTCATTCGTACGTACGTACGTATATACGTTGGTTCGTTTGTACGTAGGTTCGTTGTATCGTTCGTCTGTGCATTCGTACGTACGTACGTACGTATATACGTTGGTTCGTTTGAACGTACTTTCGTTTGTTGGATCGTTCGATTGTTCTTTTGTGCATTCGTACGTACGTTCCTACGTTCGTTCGATCGATCGTGCGTTCGTACGTGCTTACGTACGTACATTCGTTCGTTATTTCTTTCGTACGAACGTACGATCCTACGGTCGCTCTTGCGAACGAAATGAAGCAGCAAGCGAACGTACGAACGACCGTACGACCGAACTAACGAATGAACTTACGAACGAACGAAATATCGTACGTACGAACGAACGAAATATCGTACGTACGTAATTATGTATTTACGATCGAATGAACAAACGAAAGTACGTACGAACGCAAGTGCGACCGTAGGAACGTAGGTTCGTACGAATTAAATAACTAACGAACGACCGTACGAACTAACGTACGTACGTACGAATGCACAAAGGAACAAACGAACGTACGTACAAACGAACCAACGTATATACGTACGTACGTACGAACGAACGTACGGACGGACGGACGCCAGAATAAACGAACGAAAGCATCTACGTACCTCCGTACGTACGAACGAGAGAATGAACTTATGTACGTACGAACGATAGTACGTACCAACGAAATGAAGGAGCAAGCGAACGTACTTACGTATTTACGATCGAACGAGCGAACGAACGAACGCAAGAGCGACCGTAGGATCGTACGTTCGTACGAATGAAATAACGAACGAACGACCGAACGGACGGTCGAACGAACGAACGTACGTACGAACGAACGAACGTACGTACGAACGAACGAACGTACGTACGAACGAACGAATGAACTAACGTACGTACGTACGAATGCACAAAGGAACAATCGAACGATACAACGAACGTACGTACAAACGAACCAACGTATATACGTACGTACGTACGAATAAACGAACGATCCAACGAAAGAACGAACGAATGTACGTACGTACGACCGGACCAATGGACGAACGATCAAACAAACAAGAGAAAGAACGATTGAAGGAAAGAACGAATGTAAGTATGTACGTAGGTACGAACGAACAAACGAGGAAACGAACGTAAGTAATTACGTACTGACGAAAGAACAAACGAAATTACGTACGTACGGACGGACGTACGAAAGAATAAACGAACGAAATCATCTACGTACGATCGAACGAACGTACGTAAGTTCATTCTTTAGTTCGTTCGTACGTTCGTTCTTACGTTCGCTTGCTCCTTCATTTCGTTCGTACGTACTATCGTTCGTTCGTACATACGTTCATTCTCTCGTTCGTTCGTACATACGTTCATTGTCTCGTTCGTACGTACCTAGATGCTTTCGTTTGTTTATTCTGGCGTCCGTCCGTACGTTCGTTCGTTCTTTCGTACGTACATTCGTTTCTTCGTTTGTTCGTTCTTTCGTTCGTACCTACGTACATACTTTCGTTCGTTCCTCAATCGTTCTTTCTTTTGTTTGTTCGATCGTTCGTTCTTACGTACGTTCGTTGGATCTTTCGTTCATTCGTATGTACGTAGGTACGTTCGTTCTTTCGTTCGTACGAAAGTACGTTCGTACTTACGTATGTTCATTCGTACGTATATACGTTCGTATATACGTTGGTTCGTTTGAACGTACGTTCGTTTCTTCGATCGTTCGTTCATTCGTACGTACGTATATACGTTGGTTCGTTTGTACGTACGTTCGTTGTTTCGTTCGTCTGTGCATTCGTACGTATGTACGTTAGTTCATTCGTTTGTACGAAAGTACGTTCGTTCGTTCGTACTTACGTTCATTCGTACGTATATACGTTGGTTCGTTTGAACGTACGTTCGTTTGTTGGATCGTTCGTTTGTTCTTTTGTGCATTCGTACGTACGTTCCTACGTTCGTTCGATCGGGCGTTCGTTCGTGCTTACGTACGTACGTTCGTTCGTTCGTTATTTCACTCGTACGATCGTACGTTTCTACGGTCGCACTTGCGTTCGTTCCTTCGTACGTACATACGTAGGTAAGTTCATTCGTTATTTCGTTCGCACGTACGTTCGTTTGCTTGCTCCTTCATTTCGTTTGTTCGTTCGTACGTACGTACTATCGTTCGTTCGTACATACGTTCATTCGCTCGTTCGTTCGTACGTAGATGCTTTCGTTCGTTTATTCTTTCGTGCGTCCGTACGTACGTAATTTCGTTCGTTCTTTCGTCAGTACGTACTTACGTACGTTCGTTTCCTCGTTTGTTCGTTCGTACCTACGTACATACTTACATTCGTTCTTTCCTTCAATCGTTCTTTCTCTTGTTTGTTTGATCGTTCGTCCATTGGTCCGGTCGTACGTACGTACATTCGTTCGTTCTTTCGTTGGATCGTTCGTTCATTCGTACGTACGTACATATATACGTTGGTTCGTTTGTACGTACGTTCGTTGTATCGTTCGTTTGTGCATTCGTACGTACGTACGTTAGTTCATTCGTTTGTTCGTTCGTACGTACGTTCGTTCGTTCGTCCGTCCGTTCGGTCGTTCGTTAGTTATTTAATTCGTACGAACGTACGTTCCTACGGTCGCACTTGCGTTCGTACGTACTTTCGTTTGTTCGTTCGATCGTAAATACGTAATTACGTACGTACGATATTTCGTTCGTTCGTACGTACGTAAGCTCATTCGTTAGTTCGGTCGTACGTACGGAGTTACGTAGATGCTTTCGTTCGTTTTTTCTTTCGTCCGTCCCTACGCACGTACGTACGTTCGTTTCCTCGTTCTTTCGTTCGTACGAAAGTACGTTCGTTCGTTGGATCGTTCTTTTGTTCTTTTCTGGATTCGTACGTACGTACGTTCGTTTGATTGTTCGTACGTTCCTACGTTCGTTTGTTTCGATCGTTCGTTCGTCCATCCGCACGTACGTACGTTCGTTCGTTATTTCATTCGTTCGAACGTACGATCCTTCAATCGTTCTTTCTTTTGTTTGTTCGATCGTTCGTTCTTACGTACGTTCGTTCGTTCGTTCGTTCGTACTTACGTATGTTCATTCGTACGTACATACGTATATACGTTGGTTCGTTTGAACGTACATTCGTTTGAACGTACGTTCGTTTGTTGGATCGTTCTTTTGTTCGTTTGTGCATTCGTACGTACGTTCCTACGTTCGTTCGATCGTGCGTTCGCTCGTGCTTACGTACGTACGTACGTTCGTTCGTTATTTCACTCGTACGAACGTACGTTCCTACGGTCGCACTTGCGTTCGTTCGTTTGTTCGTAAATACGTATGTACGATATTTCGTTCCTTCGTACGTACATACGTACGTACGCAAGTTCATTCGTTAGTTCGTTTGCTTGCTCCTTCATCTCGTTCGTTCGGTCGTACGTACGTACGTACTATCGTTCGTTTGTACATACGTTCATTTGCTCGTTCGTTCGTACGTAGAAGCTTTCGTTCGTTTATTCTTTCGTCCGTCCGTCCGTACGTACGTAATTTCGTTCGTTCTTTCGTCAGTACGTACTTACGTACGTTCGTTTCCTCGTTTGTTCGTTCGTACCTACTTACATACTAACATTCGTTCTTTCTCTTGTTTGTTTGATCGTTCGTCCATTGGTCCGGTCGTACGTACGTACATTTGTTTGTTCTTTCGTTGGATCGTGCGTTCATTCGTACGTACGTACGTATATACGTTCGTTCGTTTGTACGTACGTTAGTTGTATCGTTCGATTGTTCCTTTGTGCATTCGTACGTACGTACGTTAGTTCATTCGTTCGTTCGTTCGTACGTCCGTTCGTTCGGTCGTTCGTTAGTTATTTAATTCGTACGAACGTACGTTCCTACGGTCGCACTTGCGTTCGTACGTACTTTCGTTTGTTCGATCGATCGTAAATACGTAATTACGTACGTACGATATTTCGTTCGTTCGTTCGTACGTACGTTCATTCGTTAGTTCGGTCGTACGTTCGCTTGCTGCTTCATTTCGTTCGTTCGTTCGTACGTACGTACGTTCGTTCGTACATACCTATATACGTTCATTCGTACATACCTACATACGTTCATTCGCTCGTTCGTACGTACGGAGTTACGTAGATGCTTTCGTTCGTTTTTTCTTTCGTCCGTCCCTACGCACGTACGTACGTTCGTTTCCTCGTTCTTTCGTTCGTTGGATCGTTCTTTTGTTCTTTTCTGGATTCGTACGTACGTACGTTCATTTGTTAGTTCGTACGTTCCTACGTTCGTTTGTTTCGATCGTTCGTTCGTTCTTACGTACGTACGTACGTTCGTTCGTCCGTTCGCACGTACGTACGTTAGTTCGTTATTTCATTCGTTCGAACGTACGATCCTACAGTCGCTCTTGCGTTCGTTCGTTCGCTCTTGCGTTCGTTCGTTCGCTCGTATATACGTAATTAGGTACGTACGATATTTTGTTCGTTCGGACGTACATACGTAAGTTCATTCTTTAGATCGTTCGTACGTTCGCTTGCTCCTTCATTTCGTTGGTACGTACTATCGTTCGTTCGTACATACGTTCATTCTCTCGTTCGTACGTACGGAGGTACGTAGTTGCTTTCGTTCGTTTATTCTGGCGTCCGTCCGTACGTTCGATCGTTCGTACGTACGTTCGTTCGTTCGTACCAACGTACATACTTACATTCGTTCGATCCTTCAATCGTTCTTTCTTTTGTTTGTTCGATCGTTCGTTCTTACGTACGTTCGTTCGTTCGTACTTACGTATGTTCATTCGTACGTACATAGTACGTATATACGTTGGTTCGTTTGAAGGTACGTTCGTTTGTTGGATCGTTCTTTTGTTCGTTTGTGCATTCGTACGTACGTTCCTACGTTCGTTCGATCGTGCGTTCGCTCGTGCTTACGTACGTACGTACGTTCGTTCGTTATTGCACTCGTACGATCGTACGTTCCTACGGTCGCACTTGCGTTCGTTCGTTCGTTCATAAATACGTATGTACGATATATCGTTCCTTCGTACGTACATACGTACGTACGTAAGTTCATTCGTTAGTTCGTTTGCTTGCTCCTTCATCTCGTTCGTTCGTTCGTACGTAGAAGCTTTCGTTCGTTTATTCTTTCGTCCGTCCGTCCGTACGTACGTAATTTCGTTCGTTCTTTCGTCAGTACGTACTTACGTACGTTCGTTTCCTCGTTTGTTCGTTCGTACCTACTTGCATACTTACATTCGTTCTTTCTCTTGTTTGTTTGATCGTTCGTCCATTGGTCCGGTCGTACGTACGTACATTTGTTCGTTCTTTCGTTGGATCGTTCGTTCATTCGTACGTACGTACGTATATACGTTCGTTCGTTTGTACGTACGTTAGTTGTATCGTTCGATTGTTCCTTTGTGCATTCGTACGTACGTAGGTTAGTTCATTCGTTCGTTCGTTCGTACGTCCGTTCGTTCGTTAGTTATTTAATTCGTACGAACGTACGTTCCTACGGTCGCACTTGCGTTCGTACGTACTTTCCTTTGTTCGTTCGATCGTAAATAAATACGTAATTACGTACGTACGATATTTCGTTCGTTCGTACGTACGTAAGTTCATTCGTTAGTTCGGTCGTACGTTCGTTCGTACGTTCCTTCAATCGTTCTTTCGTTTGTTTGTTCGATCGTTCGTTCTTACGTACGTTCGTTCGTTCGTAGGATCTTTCGTTCATTCGTACGTACGAAGGTACGTTCGTTCTTTCGTTAGTACGAAAGTAGGTTCGTTCGTTCGTACTTACGTATGTTCATTCGTACGTACATACGTACGTATATACGTTGGTTCGTTTGAACGTACTTTCGTTTGTTGGATCGTTCGATTGTTCTTTTGTGCATTCGTACGTGCTTACGTACGTACGTACGTTCGTTCGTTATTTCATTCGTACGAACGTACGTTTCTACGGTCGCACTTGCGTTCGTTCGTTTGTTCGTAAATACGTATGTACGATATTTCGTTCCTTCGTACGTACATACGTACGTACGCAAGTTCATTCGTTAGTTCGTTTGCTTGCTCCTTCATCTCGTTCGTTCGGTCGTACGTACGTACGTACTATCGTTCGTTTGTACATACGTTCATTTGCTCGTTCGTTCGTACGTAGAAGCTTTCGTTCGTTTATTCTTTCGTTCGTCCGTCCGTACGTACGTAATTTCGTTCGTTCTTTCGTCAGTACGTACTTACGTACGTTCGTTTCCTCGTTTGTTCGTTCGTACCTACTTACATACTAACATTCGTTCTTTCTCTTGTTTGTTTGATCGTTCGTCCATTGGTCCGGTCGTACGTACGTACATTTGTTCGTTCTTTCGTTGGATCGTTCGTTCATTCGTACGTACGTACGTACGTATATACGTTCGTTCGTTTGTACGTACGTTTGTTGTATCGTTCGATTGTTCCTTTGTGCATTCGTACGTACGTACGTTAGTTCATTCGTTCGTTCGTTCGTACGTCCGTTCGTTCGGTCGTTCGTTAGTTATTTAATTCGTACGAACGTACGTTCCTACGGTCGCACTTGCGTTCGTACGTACTTTCGTTTGTTCGTTCGATCGTAAATACGTAATTACGTACGTACGATATTTCGTTCGTTCGTACGTACGTACGTTCATTCGTTAGTTCGGTCGTACGTTCGCTTGCTGCTTCATTTCGTTCGTTCGTTCGTACGTACGTACGTTCGTTCGTACATACCTATATACGTTCATTCGTACATACCTATATACGTTCATTCGCTCGTTCGTACGTACGGAGTTACGTAGATGCTTTCGTTCGTTTTTTATTTCGTCCGTCCCTACGCACGTACGTACGTTCGTTTCCTCGTTCTTTCGTTCGTTGGATCGTTCTTTTGTTCTTTTCTGGATTCGTACGTACGTA
Source organism: Octopus bimaculoides (assembly GCF_046866305.1). Lineage (NCBI taxonomy): Eukaryota > Metazoa > Mollusca > Cephalopoda > Octopoda > Octopodidae > Octopus > Octopus bimaculoides. The sequence goes on along the minus strand of NC_142945.1, from coordinate 41,353,884 downwards.
CGTTCGTTTGTTAGTTCGTACGTTCCTACGTTCGTTTGTTTCGATCGTTCGTTCGTTCTTACGTACGTACGTACGTTCGTTCGTCCGTTTGCACGTACGTACGTTCGTTCGTTATTTCATTCGTTCGAACGTACGATCCTACAGTCGCTCTTGCGTTCGTTCGTTCGCTCTTGCGTTCGTTCGTTCGCTCGTATATACGTAATTAGGTACGTACGATATTTTGTTCGTTCGGACGTACATACGTAAGTTCATTCTTTAGATCGTTCGTACGTTCGCTTGCTCCTTCATTTCGTTGGTACGTACTATCGTTCGTTCGTACATACGTTCATTCTCTCGTTCGTACGTACGGAGGTACGTAGATGCTTTCGTTCGTTTATTCTGGCGTCCGTCCGTACGTTCGATCGTTCGTACGTACGTTCGTTCGTTCGTACCAACGTACATACTTACATTCGTTCGATCCTTCAATCGTTCTTTCTTTTGTTTGTTCGATCGTTCGTTCTTACGTACGTTCGTTCGTTCGTACTTACGTATGTTCATTCGTACGTACATAGTACGTATATACGTTGGTTCGTTTGAAGGTACGTTCGTTTGTTGGATCGTTCTTTTGTTCGTTTGTGCATTCGTACGTACGTTCCTACGTTCGTTCGATCGTGCGTTCGCTCGTGCTTACGTACGTACGTACGTTCGTTCGTTATTGCACTCGTACGATCGTACGTTCCTACGGTCGCACTTGCGTTCGTTCGTTCGTTCGTAAATACGTATGTACGATATATCGTTCCTTCGTACGTACATACGTACGTACGTAAGTTCATTCGTTAGTTCGTTTGCTTGCTCCTTCATCTCGTTCGTTCGTTCGTACGTAGAAGCTTTCGTTCGTTTATTCTTTCGTCCGTCCGTCCGTACGTACGTAATTTCGTTCGTTCTTTCGTCAGTACGTACTTACGTACGTTCGTTTCCTCGTTTGTTCGTTCGTACCTACTTGCATACTTACATTCGTTCTTTCTCTTGTTTGTTTGATCGTTCGTCCATTGGTCCGGTCGTACGTACGTACATTTGTTCGTTCTTTCGTTGGATCGTTCGTTCATTCGTACGTACGCACGTATATACGTTCGTTCGTTTGTACGTACGTTAGTTGTATCGTTCGATTGTTCCTTTGTGCATTCGTACGTACGTAGGTTAGTTCATTCGTTCGTTCGTTCGTACGTCCGTTCGTTCGTTCGTTCGTACGTCCGTTCGTTCGTTAGTTATTTAATTCGTACGAACGTACGTTCCTACGGTCGCACTTGCGTTCGTACGTACTTTCCTTTGTTCGTTCGATCGTAAATAAATACGTAATTACGTACGTACGATATTTCGTTCGTTCGTACGTACGTAAGTTCATTCGTTAGTTCGGTCGTACGTTCGTTCGTACGTTCCTTCAATCGTTCTTTCTTTTGTTTGTTCGATCGTTAGTTCTTACGTACGTTCGTTCGTTCGTTGGATCTTTCGTTCATTCGTACGTACGAAGGTATGTTCGTTCTTTCGTTCGTACGAAAGTAGGTTCGTTCGTTCGTACTTACGTATGTTCATTCGTACGTACATACGTACGTATATACGTTGGTTCGTTTGAACGTACTTTCGTTTGTTGGATCGTTCGATTGTTCTTTTGTGCATTCGTACGTTCTTACGTACGTACGTACGTTCGTTCGTTATTTCATTCGTACGAACGTACGATCCTACGGTCGCTCTTGCGAACGAAATGAAGCAGCAAGCGAACGTACGAACGAACGTACGACCAAACTAACGAATGAACTTACGAACGAACGAAATATCGTACGTACGAACGAACGAAATATCGTACGTACGTAATTACGTATTTACGATCGAACGAGCGAACGAATGAACGAGCGAACGAACGAACGCAAGAGCGACCGTAGGATCGTATGTTCGAACGAATGAAATAACGAACGAACGTAAGTACGTGCGGTCGGACGAACGAACGTACGTACGTACGTAAGAACGAACGAACGATCGAAACAAACGAACGTAGGAACGTACGAACTAACAAACGAACGTACGTACGTACGAATCCAGAAAAGAACAAACGAACGATCCAACGAACGAACGTACGCACGTATGTAATTACGTAAGTACAATCGAACCAACGCATATACATATGTACGTACGTATGTTCGAACGAACGTACTTTCGTACGAACGTACGTAAGCACGAGCGAACGTACGTAAGTACGAACGAACGTACGTAATTACGAACGAACGTACGTACGTGCGTAGGGACGGACGAAAGAAAAAACGAACGAAAGCATCTACGTAACTCCGTACGTACGAACGAGCGAATGAACGTATATAGGTATTTACGAATGAACGTATATAGGTATGTACGAACGAACGTACGTACGTACGAGCGCTAGTGCGACCGTAGGAACGTACGTTCGTACGAATTAAATAACTAACGAACGACCGAACGGACGGACGAACGAACGAACGTACGTACGAACGAACAAACGAATGAACTAACGTACGTACGTACGAATGCACAAACGAACGATACAACGAACGTACGTACAAACGAACCAACGTATATACGTACGTACGTACGAATGAACGAACGATCCAACGAAAGAACGAACGAATGTACGTACGTACGACCGGACCAATCGACGAACGATCAAACAAACAAGAGAAAGAAAGATTGAAGGAAAGAACGAATGTAAGTATGTACGTAGGCACGAACGAACAAACGAGGAAACGAACGTAAGTAATTACGTACTGACGAAAGAACGAACGAAAGTACGTATGTACGGACGGACGGACGGACGAAAGAATAAACGAACGAAAGCATCTACGTAGGAACGAACGAGCGAATGAACGTATGTACAAACGAACGATAGTACGTACGTTCGAATGAACGAACGAAATGAAGGAGCAAGCAAACGAACGTACGTGCGAACGAACTAATGAATGAAATTACGTATGTACGTACGAAGGAACGAAATAACGTAATACGTATTTACGATCGAACGAACGGACGTAAGTGCGACCGTAGGAACGTACCTTCGTACGAGTGAAATAACGAACGAACGTACGTACTTACGTAAGCACGAACGAACGCACGATCGATCGAACGAAAGTAGGAACGTACGTACGAATGCACAAAAGAACTAACGAACGATCCAACAAACGAACGTACGTTCAAACGAACCAACGTATATACGTACGTATGTACGTACGAAAGAACGAAAGATACAACGAACGAACGAACGTACGTAAGAACGAACGATCGAACAAACAAAAGAAAGAACGATTGAAGGAAAGAACGATTGAAGGAAAGAACGAATATAAATATGTACGCAGGTACGAACGTACGAACGAGAAACGAATGTACGTAAGTACGTACTGACGAAAGAACGAACGAAAGCATCTACGTACGAACGAACGAGCGAATGAACGTATGTACGAACGAACGAACGAAATGAAGGAGCAAGCAAACGAACGTACGTGCGAACGAACTAACGAATGAACTTACGTACGTTTGTACGTACGAAGGAACGAAATATCGTATATACGTATTTACGATCGCACGAACGAACGCAACTGCGACCGTAGGAACGTACGTTCGTACGAGTGAAATAACAAACGAACGTACGTACGTAAGCACGAACGAACGCACGATCGATCGAACGAACGTAGGAACGTACGTCCGAATGCACAAAAGAACAAACGAACGATCCAACAAACGAACGTACGTTCAAACGAACCAACGTATATACGTACGTATGTACGTACGAATGAACATACGTAAGTACGAACGAACGAACGTACTTTCGTACGAACGAAAGAACGAACGTACCTACGTACGTACGAATGAACGAAAGATCCAACGAACGAACTAACGTACGTAAGAACGAACGATCGAACAAACAAAAGAAAGAACGATTGAAGGAACGAACTAATGTAAGTATGTACGTAGGTACGAACGAAAGAACGAACGAACGAACAAACGAACGTACGTACGAACGATCGAACGAACGTACGGACGGACGCCAGAATAAACGAACGAAAGCATCTACGTACCTCCGTACGTACGAACGAGAGAATGAACGTATGTACGAACGAACGATAGTACGTACCAACAAAATGAGGGAGCAAGCGAACGTACGAACGAACTAAAGAATGAACTTACGTATGTACGTCCGAACGAACAAAATATCGTACGTACGTAATTACGTATTTACGATCGAACGAGCGAACGAAAGAACGCAAGAGCGACCGTAGGATCGTACGTTCGAACGAATGAAATAACGAACGAACGTACGTACGTACGTAAGAACGAAAGAACGATCGAAACAAACGAACGTAGGAATGTACGAACTAACAAACGAACGTACGTGCGTACGAATCCAGAAAAGAACAAACGAACGATCCAACGAACGAACGTACGCACGTATGTAATTACGTAAGTACAATCGAACCAACGCATATACGTATGTACGTACGTATGTTCGAACGAACGTACTTTCGTACGAACGAAAGAACGAGGAAACGAACGTACGCAAGTACGAACGAACGTACGTACGTGCGTAGGGACGGACGAAAGAAAAAACGAACGAAAGCATCTACGTAACTCCGTACGACCGCACTAACGAATGAACTTACGTACGTACGAACGAACGAAATATCGTACGTACGTAATTACGTATTTACGATCGAACGAACAAACGAAAGTACGTACGTACGCAAGTGCGACCGTAGGAACGTACGTTCGTACGAATTAAATAACTAACGAACGACCGAACGGACGGACGAACGAACGAACGTACGTACGAACGAACAAACGAATGAACTAACGTACGTACGTACGAATGCACAAACGAACGATACAACGAAGGTACGTACAAACGAACCAACGTATATACGTACGTACGTACGAATGAACGAATGATCCAACGAAAGAACGAACAAATGTACGTACGTACGACCGGACCAATGGATGAACGATCAAACAAACAAGAGAAAGAACGATTGAAGGAAAGAACGAATGTAAGTATGTACGTAGGTACGAACGAACAAACGAGGAAACGAACGTAAGTAATTACGTACTGACGAAAGAACGAACGAAAGTACGTACGTACGTACGGACGGACGGACGAAAGAATAAACGAACGAAAGCATCTACGTACGAACGGAGGAGCGAATGAACGTATGTACAAACGAACGATAGTACGTACGTTCGAATGAACGAACGAAATGAAGGAGCAAGCACACGAACGTACGTGCGAACGAACTAATGAATGAAATTACGTATGTACGTACGAAGGAACGAAATATCGTACATACGTATTTACGATCGTACGAACGGACGCAAGTGCGACCGTAGGAACGTACCTTCGTACGAGTGAAATAACGAACGAACGTACGTACTTACGTAAGCACGAACGAACGCACGTTCGATCGAACGAAAGTAGGAACGTACGTACGAATGCACAAAAGAACTAACGAACGATCCAACAAACGAACGTACGTTCAAACGAACCAACGTATATACGTACGTATGTAAGTACGTATGTACGTACGAATGAACGAAAGATACAACGAACGAACGAACGTACGTAAGAACGAAAGATCGAACAAACAAATGAAACAACGATTGAAGGAATGAACGATTGAAGGAAAGAACGAATGTAAGTATGTACGTAGGTACGAACGAACAAACGAGAAACGAACGTACGTAAGTACGTACTGACGAAAGAACGAACGAAATTACGTACGGACGGACGAAAAAATAAACGAACGAAAGCATCTACGCACGAACGAACGAGCGAATGAACGTATGTACGAACGAACGAACGAAATGAAGGAGCAAGCAAACGAACGTACGTGCGAACGAACAAACGAATGAACTTACGATCGAAACAAACGAACGTAGGAACGTACGAACTAACAAACGAACGTACGTACGTACGAATCCAGAAAAGAACAAACGAACGATCCAACGAACGAACGTACGCACGTATGTAATTACGTAAGTACAATCGAACCAACGCATATACGTATGTACGTACGTATGTTCGAACGAACGTACTTTCGTACGAACGAAAGAACGAGGAAACGAACGTACGTAAGTACGAACGAACGTACGTAAGTACGAACGAACGTACGTACGTGCGTAGGGACGGACGAAAGAAAAAACGAACGAAAGCATCTACGTAACTCCGTACGTACGAACGAGCGAATGAACGTATATAGGTATTTACGAATGAACGTATATAGGTATGTACGAACGAACGTACGTACGTACGAACGAACGAAAGAAATGAAGCAGCAAGCGAACGTACGAACGAACGTACGACCGAACTAACGAATGAACTTACGTACGTACGAACGAACGAAATATCGTACGTACGTAATTACGTATTTACGATCGAACGAACAAAGGAAAGTACGTACGAACGCAAGTGCGACCGTAGGAACGTACGTTCGTACGAATTAAATAACTAACGAACGACCGATCGAACGGACGTACGAACGAACGAACGTACGTACGAATGCACAAAGGAACAATCGAACGATACAACGAACGTACGTACAAACGAACCAACGTATATACGTACGTACGTACGAATGAACGAATGATCCAACGAAAGAACGAACGAATGTACGTACGTACGACCGGACCAATGGACGAACGATCAAACAAACAAGAGAAAGAACGATTGAAGGAAAGAACGAATGTAAGTATGTACGTAGGTACGAACGAACAAACGAGGAAACGAACGTACGTAAGTACGTACTGACGAAAGAACAAACGAAATTACGTACGTACGGACGAAAGGATAAACGAACGAAATCATCTACGTACGATCGAACGAGCGAATGAACGTACGTAAGTTCATTCTTTAGTTCGTTCGTACGTTCGTTCTTACGTTCGCTTGCTCCTTCATTTCGTTCGTACGTACTATCGTTCGTTCGTACATACGTTCAATCTCTCGTTCGTTCGTACATACGTTCATTCTCTCGTTCGTACGTACGGAGGTACGTAGATGCTTTCGTTTGTTTATTCTGGCGTCCCTCAATCGTTCTTTCTTTTGTTTGTTCGATCGTTCGTTCATTCGTACGTACGTACGTATATACGTTGGTTCGTTTGTACGTACGTTCGTTGTATCGTTCGTCTGTGCATTCGTACGTACGTACGTACGTATATACGTTGGTTCGTTTGAACGTACTTTCGTTTGTTGGATCGTTCGATTGTTCTTTTGTGCATTCGTACGTACGTTCCTACGTTCGTTCGATCGATCGTGCGTTCGTACGTGCTTACGTACGTACATTCGTTCGTTATTTCTTTCGTACGAACGTACGATCCTACGGTCGCTCTTGCGAACGAAATGAAGCAGCAAGCGAACGTACGAACGAACGTACGACCGAACTAACGAATGAACTTACGAACGAACGAAATATCGTACGTACGAACGAACGAAATATCGTACGTACGTAATTACGTATTTACGATCGAATGAACAAACGAAAGTACGTACGAACGCAAGTGCGACCGTAGGAACGTAGGTTCGTACGAATTAAATAACTAACGAACGACCGTACGAACTAATGTACGTACGTACGAATGCACAAAGGAACAAACGAACGTACGTACAAACGAACCAACGTATATACGTACGTACGTACGGACGGACGGACGCCAGAATAAACGAACGAAAGCATCTACGTACCTCCGTACGTACGAACGAGAGAATGAACTTATGTACGTACGAACGATAGTACGTACCAACGAAATGAAGGAGCAAGCGAACGTACTTACGTATTTACGATCGAACGAGCGAACGAACGAACGCAAGAGCGACCGTAGGATCGTACGTTCGTACGAATGAAATAACGAACGAACGACCGAACGGACGGTCGAACGAACGAACGTACGTACGAACGAACGAACGAACGTACGTACGAACGAACGAACGTACGTACGAACGAACGAATGAACTAACGTACGTACGTACGAATGCACAAAGGAACAATCGAACGATACAACGAACGTACGTACAAACGAACCAACGTATATACGTACGTACGTACGAATAAACGAACGATCCAACGAAAGAACGAACGAATGTACGTACGTACGACCGGACCAATGGACGAACGATCAAACAAACAAGAGAAAGAACGATTGAAGGAAAGAACGAATGTAAGTATGTACGTAGGTACGAACGAACAAACGAGGAAACGAACGTAAGTAATTACGTACTGACGAAAGAACAAACGAAATTACGTACGTACGGACGGACGTACGAAAGAATAAACGAACGAAATCATCTACGTACGATCGAACGAACGTACGTAAGTTCATTCTTTAGTTCGTTCGTACGTTCGTTCTTACGTTCGCTTGCTCCTTCATTTCGTTCGTACGTACTATCGTTCGTTCGTACATACGTTCATTCTCTCGTTCGTTCGTACATACGTTCATTCTCTCGTTCGTACGTACGTAGATGCTTTCGTTTGTTTATTCTGGCGTCCGTCCGTACGTTCGTTCGTTCTTTCGTACGTACATTCGTTTCCTCGTTTGTTCGTTCTTTCGTTCGTACCTACGTACATACTTACTTTCGTTCGTTCCTCAATCGTTCTTTCTTTTGTTTGTTCGATCGTTCGTTCTTACGTACGTTCGTTGGATCTTTCGTTCATTCGTATGTACGTAGGTACGTTCGTTCTTTCGTTCGTACGAAAGTACGTTCGTACTTACGTATGTTCATTCGTACGTATATACGTTCGTATATACGTTGGTTCGTTTGAACGTACGTTCGTTTCTTGGATCGTTCGTTCATTCGTACGTACGTATATACGTTGGTTCGTTTGTACGTACGTTCGTTGTATCGTTCGTCTGTGCATTCGTACGTATGTACGTTAGTTCATTCGTTTGTACGAAAGTACGTTCGTTCGTTCGTACTTACGTTCATTCGTACGTATATACGTTGGTTCGTTTGAACGTACGTTCGTTTGTTGGATCGTTCGTTTGTTCTTTTGTGCATTCGTACGTACGTTCCTACGTTCGTTCTATCGGGCGTTCGTTCGTGCTTACGTACGTACGTTCGTTCGTTCGTTATTTCACTCGTACGATCGTACGTTTCTACGGTCGGTCTTGCGTTCGTTCCTTCGTACGTACATACGTAGGTAAGTTCATTCGTTATTTCGTTCGCACGTACGTTCGTTTGCTTGCTCCTTCATTTCGTTTGTTCGTTCGTACGTACGTACTATCGTTCGTTCGTACATACGTTCATTCGCTCGTTCGTTCGTACGTAGATGCTTTCGTTCGTTTATTCTTTCGTGCGTCCGTACGTACGTAATTTCGTTCGTTCTTTCGTCAGTACGTACTTACGTACGTTCGTTTCCTCGTTTGTTCGTTCGTACCTACGTATATACTTACATTCGTTCTTTCCTTCAATCGTTCTTTCTCTTGTTTGTTTGATCGTTCGTCCATTGGTCCGGTCGTACGTACGTACATTCGTTCGTTCTTTCGTTGGATCGTTCGTTCATTCGTACGTACGTACATATATACGTTGGTTCGTTTGTACGTACGTTCGTTGTATCGTTCGTTTGTGCATTCGTACGTACGTACGTTAGTTCATTCGTTTGTTCGTTCGTACGTACGTTCGTTCGTTCGTCCGTCCGTTCGGTCGTTCGTTAGTTATTTAATTCGTACGAACGTACGTTCCTACGGTCGCACTTGCGTACGTACGTACTTTCGTTTGTTCGTTCGATCGTAAATACGTAATTACGTACGTACGATATTTCGTTCGTTCGTACGTACGTAAGTTCATTCGTTAGGTCGGTCGTACGTACGGAGTTACGTAGATGCTTTCGTTCGTTTTTTCTTTCGTCCGTCCCTACGCACGTACGTACGTTCGTTTCCTCGTTCTTTCGTTCGTACGAAAGTACGTTCGTTCGTTGGATCGTTCTTTTGTTCTTTTCTGGATTCGTACGTACGTACGTTCGTTTGATTGTTCGTACGTTCCTACGTTCGTTTGTTTCGATCGTTCGTTCGTTCTTACGTACGAACGTACGTTCGTTCGTCCATCCGCACGTACGTACGTTCGTTCGTTATTTCATTCGTTCCAACGTACGATCCTACAGTCGCTCTTGCGTTCGTTCGTTTGCTCGTAAATACGTAAATACGTACGTACGATATTTTGTTCGTTCGGACGTACATACGTATGTTCATTCTTTAGTTCGTTCGTACGCTCGCTTGCTCCTCCAATTCGTTGGTACGTCCTATCGTTCGTTCGTACATACGTTCATTCTCTCGTTCGTACGTACGGAGGTACGTAGATGCTTTCGTTCGTTTATTCTGGCGTCCGTCCGTACGTTCGATCGTTCGTACGTACGTTCGTTCGTTCGTACCTACGTACATACTTACATTCGTTCGATCCTTCAATCGTTCTTTCTTTTGTTTGTTCGATCGTTCGTTCTTACGTACGTTCGTTCGTTCGTTCGTTCGTACTTACGTATGTTCATTCGTACGTACATACGTATATACGTTGGTTCGTTTGAACGTACGTTCGTTTGAACGTACGTTCATTTGTTGGATCGTTCTTTTGTTCGTTTGTGCATTCGTACGTACGTTCCTACGTTCGTTCGATCGTGCGTTCGCTCGTGCTTACGTACGTACGTACGTTCGTTCGTTATTTCACTCGTACGAACGTACGTCCCTACGGTCGCACTTGCGTTCGTTCGTTTGTTCGTAAATACGTATGTACGATATTTCGTTCCTTCGTACGTACATACGTACGTACGTAAGTTCATTCGTTAGTTCGTTTGCTTGCTCCTTCATCTCGTTCGTTCGGTCGTACGTACGTACGTACTATCGTTCGTTTGTACATACGTTCATTTGCTCGTTCGTTCGTACGTAGAAGCTTTCGTTCGTTTATTCTTTCGTCCGTCCGTCCGTACGTACGTAATTTCGTTCGTTCTTTCGTCAGTACGTACTTACGTACGTTCGTTTGTTCGTTCGTACCTACTTACATACTTACATTCGTTCTTTCTCTTGTTTGTTTGATCGTTCGTCCATTGGTCCGGTCGTACGTACGTACATTTGTTCGTTCTTTCGTTGGATCGTTCGTTCATTCGTACGTACGTACGTATATACGTTCGTTCGTTTGTACGTACGCTAGTTGTATCGTTCGATTGTTCCTTTGTGCATTCGTACGTACGTACGTTAGTTCATTCGTTCGTTCGTTCGTACGTCCGTTCGTTCGGTCGTTCGTTAGTTATTTAATTCGTACGAACGTACGTTCCTACGGTCGCACTTGCGTTCGTACGTACTTTCGTTTGTTCGTTCGATCGTAAATACGTAATTACGTACGTACGATATTTCGTTCGTTCGTTCGTACGTACGTTCATTCGTTAGTTCGGTCGTACGTTCGCTTGCTGCTTCATTTCGTTCGTTCGTTCGTACGTACGTACGTTCGTTCGTACATACCTATATACGTTCATTCGTACATACCTATATACGTTCATTCGCTCGTTCGTACGTACGGAGTTACGTAGATGCTTTCGTTCGTTTTTTCTTTCGTCCGTCCCTACGCACGTACGTACGTTCGTTTCCTCGTTCTTTCGTTCGTTGGATCGTTCTTTTGTTCTTTTCTGGATTCGTACGTACGTACGTTCGTTTGTTAGTTCGTACGTTCCTACGTTCGTTTGTTTCGATCGTTCGTTCGTTCTTACGTACGTACGTACGTTCGTTCGTCCGTTCGCACGTACGTACGTTCGTTCGTTATTTCATTCGTTCGAACGTACGATCCTACAGTCGCTCTTGCGTTCGTTCGTTCGCTCTTGCGTTCGTTCGTTCGCTCTTGCGTTCGTTCGTTCGCTCGTATATACGTAATTAGGTACGTACGATATTTTGTTCGTTCGGACGTACATACGTAAGTTCATTCTTTAGATCGTTCGTACGTTCGCTTGCTCCTTCATTTCGTTGGTACGTACTATCGATCGTTCGTACATACGTTCATTCTCTCGTTCGTACGTACGGAGGTACGTAGATGCTTTCGTTCGTTTATTCTGGCGTCCGTCCGTACGTTCGATCGTTCGTACGTACGTTCGTTCGTTCGTACCAACGTACATACTTACATTCGTTCGATCCTTCAATCGTTCTTTCTTTTGTTTGTTCGATCGTTCGTTCTTACGTACGTTCGTTCGTTCGTACTTACGTATGTTCATTCGTACGTACATAGTACGTATATACGTTGGTTCGTTTGAAGGTACGTTCGTTTGTTGGATCGTTCTTTTGTTCGTTTGTGAATTCGTACGTACGTTCCTACGTTCGTTCGATCGTGCGTTCGCTCGTGCTTACGTACGTACGTACGTTCGTTCGTTATTTCACTCGTACGATCGTACGTTCCTACGGTCGCACTTGCGTTCGTTCGTTCGTTCGTAAATACGTATGTACGATATATCGTTCCTTCGTACGTACATACGTACGTACGTAAGTTCATTCGTTAGTTCGTTTGCTTGCTCCTTCATCTCGTTCGTTCGTTCGTACGTAGAAGCTTTCGTTCGTTTATTCTTTCGTCCGTCCGTCCGTACGTACGTAATTTCGTTCGTTCTTTCGTCAGTACGTACTTACGTACGTTCGTTTCCTCGTTTGTTCGTTCGTACCTACTTACATACTTACATTCGTTCTTTCTCTTGTTTGTTTGATCGTTCGTCCATTGGTCCGGTCGTACGTACGTACATTTGTTCGTTCTTTCGTTGGATCGTTCGTTCATTCGTACGTACGTACGTATATACGTTGGTTCGTTTGTACGTACGTTAGTTGTATCGTTCGATTGTTCCTTTGTGCATTCGTACTTACGTAGGTTAGTTCATTCGTTCGTTCGTTCGTACGTCCCTTCGTTCGTTAGTTATTTAATTCGTACGAACGTACGTTCCTACGGTCGCACTTGCGTTCGTACGTACTTTCCTTTGTTCGTTCGATCGTAAATAAATACGTAATTACGTACGTACGATATTTCGTTCGTTCGTACGTACGTAAGTTCCTTCAATCGTTCTTTCTTTTGTTTGTTCGATCGTTCGTTCTTACGTACGTTCGTTCGTTCGTAGGATCTTTCGTTCATTCGTACGTACGAAGGTACGTTCGTTCTTTCGTTCGTACGAAAGTAGGTTCGTTCGTTCGTACTTACGTATGTTCATTCGTACGTACATACGTACGTATATACGTTGGTTCGTTTGAACGTACTTTCGTTTGTTGGATCGTTCGATTGTTCTTTTGTGCATTCGTACGTGCTTACGTACGTACGTACGTTCGTTCGTTATTTCATTCGTACGAACGTACGATCCTACGGTCGCTCTTGCGAACGAAATGAAGCAGCAAGCGAACGTACGAACGAACGTACGACCGAACTAACGAATGAACTTACGAACGATCGAAATATCGTACGTACGAACGAACGAAATATCGTACGTACGTAATTACGTATTTACGATCGAACGAGCGAGCGAATGAACGAGCGAACGAACGAACGCAAGAGCGACCGTAGGATCGTATGTTCGAACGAATGAAATAACGAACGAACGTAAGTACGTGCGGACGGACGAACGAACGTACGTACGTACGTAAGAACGAACGAACGATCGAAACAAACGAACGTTGGAACGTACGAACTAACAAACGAACGTACGTACGTACGAATCCAGAAAAGAACAAACGAACGATCCAACGAACGAACGTACGCACGTATGTAATTACGTAAGTACAATCGAACCAACGCATATACGTATGTACGTACGTATGTTCGAACGAACGTACTTTCGTACGAACGAAAGAACGAGGAAACGAACGTACGTACGAGCGTAGGGACGGACGAAAGAAAAAACGAACGAAAGCATCTACGTAACTGCGTACGTACGAACGAGCGAATGAACGTATATAGGTATGTACGAATGAACGTATATAGGTATGTCCGAACGAACGCACGTACGTACGAACGAACGAACGAACGAAATGAAGCAGCAAGCGAACGTACGAACGAACGTGCGACCGAACTTACGAATGAACTTACGTACGTACGTACGAACGAAATATCGTACGTACGTAATTTCGTGTTTACGATCGAACGAACAAACGAAAGTACGTACGAACGCAAGTGCGACCGTAGGAACGTACGTTCGTACGAATTAAATAACTAACGAACGACCGAACGGACGGACGAACGAACGAACGTACGTACGAACGAACAAACGAATGAACTAACGTACGTACGTACGAATGCACAAACGAACGATACAACGAACGCCAGAATACGACGGACGCCAGAATAAACGAACGAAAGCATCTACGTACCTCCGTACGTACGAACGAGAGAATGAACGTATGTACGAACGAACGATAGTACGTACCAACAAAATGAGGGAGCAAGCGAACGTACGAACGAACTAAAGAATGAACTTACGTATGTACGTCCGAACGAACAAAATATCGTACGTACGTAATTACGTATTTACGATCGAACGAGCGAACGAACGAACGCAAGAGCGACCGTAGAATCGTACGTTCGAACGAATGAAATAACGAACGAACGTACGTACGTGCGGATGGACGAACGAACGTACGAACGATCCAACGAACGAACGTACGCACGTATGTAATTACGTAAGTACAATCGAACCAACGCATATACGTATGTACGTACGTATGTTCGAACGAACGTACTTTCGTACGAACGAAAGAACGAGGAAACGAACGTACGTAAGTACGAACGAACGTACGTACGTGCGTAGGGACGGACGAAAGAAAAAACGAACGAAAGCATCTACGTAACTCCGTACGTACGAACGAGCGAATGAACGTATATAGGTATGTACGAATGAACGTATATAGGTATATACGAACGAACGTACGTACTAACGAACGAACGAAATGAAGCAGCAAGCGAACGTACGAACGAACGTACGACCGCACTAACGAATGAACTTACGTACGTACGAACGAACGAAATATCGTACGTACGTAATTACGTATTTACGATCGAACGAACAAACGAAAGTACGTACGTACGCAAGTGCGACCGTAGGAACGTACGTTCGTACGAATTAAATAACTAACGAACGACCGAACGGACGGACGAACGAACGAACGTACGTACGAACGAACAAACGAATGAACTAACGTACGTACGTACGAATGCACAAACGAACGATACAACGAACGTACGTACAAACGAACCAACGTATATACGTACGTCCGTACGAATGAACGAACGATCCAACAAAAGAACGAACGAATGTACGTACGTATGACCGGACCAATGGACGAACGATCAAACAAACAAGAGAAAGAACGATTGCAGGAAAGAACGAATGTAAGTATGTACGTAGGTACGAACGAACAAACGAGGAAACGAACGTAAGTAATTACGTACTGACGAAAGAACGAACGAAAGTAGGTACGTACGGACGGACGAAAGAATAAACGAACGAAAGCATCTACGTACGAACGAACGAGCGAATGAACGTATGTACCTTTATTTTTTCGTCCGTCCGTCCGTCCGTACGTACTTTCGTTCGTGCTTTCGTCAGTACGTACTTACGTACGTTCGTTTCTCGTTTGTTCGTTCGTACCTACGTACATACTTACATTCGTTCTTTCCTTCAATCGTTCTTTCCTTCAATCGTTCTTTCCTTCAATCGTTCTTTCTTTTGTTTGTTCGATCGTTCGTTCTTACGTACGTTCGTTCGTTCGTTGTATCTTTCGTTCATTCGTACGTACATACGTACGTACATACGTACGTACATACGTACGTACATACGTACGTATATACGTTGGTTCGTTTGAACGTACGTTCGTTTGTTGGATCGTTCGTTAGTTCTTTTGTGCATTCGTACGTAAGTTCCTACTTTCGCTCGTTCGATCGATCGTGCGTTCGTTCGTGCTTACGTAAGTACGTACGTTCGTTCGTTATTTCACTCGTACGAAGGTACGTTCCTACGGTCGCACTTGCGTCCGTTCGTTCGATCGTAAATACGTATGTACGATATTTCGTTCCTTCGTACGTACATACGTAATTTCATTCATTAGTTCGTTCGCACGTACGTTCGTTTGCTTGCTCCTTCATTTCGTTAGTTCATTCGAACGTACGTACTATCGTTCGTTTGTATATACGTTCATTCGCTCGTTCGTTCGTACGTAGATGCTTTCGTTCGTTTATACTTTCGTCCGTCCGTCCGTACGTACGGACTTTCGTTCGTTCTGTCGTCAGTACGTAATTACTTACGTTCGTTTCCTCGTTTGTTCGTTCGTACCTACGTACATACTTACATTCGTTCTTTCCTTCAATCGTTCTTTCTCTTGTTTGTTTGATCGTTCGTCCATTGGTCCGGTCGTACGTACGTACATTCGTTCGTTCTTTCGTTGGATCGTTCGTTCATTCGTACGTACGTACGTATATACGTTGGTTCGTTTGTACGTACGTTCGTTGTATCGTTCGTTTGTGCATTAGTACATACGTACGTTAGTTCATTCGTTTGTTCGTTCGTACGTACGTTCGTTCGTCCGTCCGTTCGGTCGTTCGCTAGTTATTTAATTCGTACGAACGTACGTTCCTACGGTCGCACTTGCGTAAGTACGTACCTTCGTTTGTTCGTTCGATCGTAAATACGTCAGTAAGTAATTACTTACGTTCGTTTCCTCGTTTGTTCGTTCGTCCGACCGTACGTACGTACGTACTTTCGTTCGTTTTTCCGTCAGTACGTAATTACTTACGTTCGTTTCCTCGTTTGTTCGTTCATACCTACGTACATACTTACATTCGTTCTTTCCTTCAATCGTTCTTTCTCTTGTTTGTTTGATCGTTCGTCCATTGGTCCGGTCGTACGTACGTACATTCGTTCGTTCTTTCGTTGGATCGTTCGTTCATTCGTACGTACATACGTATATACGTTGGTTCGTTTGTACGTACGTTCGTTGTATCGTTCGTTTGTGCATTCGTACGTACGTACGTTCGTTCGTCCGTCCATTCGGTCGTTCGTTAGTTATTTAATTCGTACGAACGTACGTTCCTACGGTCGCACTTGCGTAAGTACGTACCTTCGTTTGTTCGTTCGATCGTAAATACGTAATTACGTACGTACGATATTTCGTTCGTTCGTACGTACGTAAGTTCCTTCGTTAGTTCGGTCGTACGTTCGTTCGTACGTTCGCTTGCTGCTTCATTTCGTTCGTTCGTTCGTACGTACGTACGTTCGTTCGTACATACCTATATACGTTCATTCGTACATACCTATATACGTTCATTCGCTCGTTCGTACGTACGGAGTTACGTAGATGCTTTCGTTCGTTTTTTCTTTCATCCGTCCCTACGCAAGTACGTACGTTCGTTCATACTTACGTACGTTCGTTCGTACTTACGTACGTTCGTTCGTACTTACGTACGTTCGTTCGTACTTACGTACGTTCGTTCGTACTTACGTACGTTCGTTCGTACTTACGTACGTTCGTTCGTACTTACGTACGTTCGTTTCCTCGTTCTTTCGTTCGTACGAAAGTACGTTCGTTCGAACATACGTACGTACATACGTATATGCGTTGGTTCGATTGTACTTACGTAATTACATACGTGCGTACGTTCATTAGTTGGATCGTTCGTTTGTTCTTTTCTGGATTCGTACGTACGTACGTTCGTTTGTTAGTTCGTACGTTCCTACGTTCGTTTGTTTCGATCGTAAGTTCATTTGTTTGTTCGTTCGCACGTACGTTCGTTTGCTTGCTCCTTCATTTCGTTCGTTCGTTCGTACATACGTTCATTCGCTCGTTCGTTCGTACGTAGATGCTTTCGTTCGTTTATTTTTTCGTCCGTCCGTCCGTCCGTACGTACTTTCGTTCGTTCTTTCGTCAGTACGTAATTACTTACGTTCGTTTCCTTGTTTGTTCGTCCGTACCTACGTACATACTTACATTCGTTCTTTCCTTCAATCGTTCATTCCTTCAATCGTTCTTTCTTTTGTTTGTTCGATCGTTCGTTCTTCCGTACATTCGTTCGTTCGTTGTATCTTTCGTTCATTCGTACGTACATACGGACGTACATACGTACGTATATACGTTGGTTCGTTTGAACGTACGTTCGTTTGTTGGATCGTTCGTTAGTTCTTTTGTGCATTCGTACGTACGTTCCTATTTTCGTTCGATCGATCGTGCGTTCGTTCGTGCTTACGTAAGTACGTACGTTCGTTCGTTATTTCACTCGTACGAAGGTACGTTCCTACGGTCGCACTTAAGTCCGTTCGTTCGATCGTAAATACGTATGTACGTTATTTCGTTCCTTCGTACGTACATACGTAATTTCATTCATTAGTTCGTTCGCACGTACGTTCGTTTGCTTGCTCCTTCATTTCGTTCGTTCATTCGAACGTACGTACTATCGTTCGTTTGTACATACGTTCATTCGCTCGTTCGTTCGTACGTAGTTGCTTTCGTTCGTTTATACTTTCGTCCGACCGTACGTACGTACGTACTTTCGTTCGTTCTTCCGTCAGTACGTAATTACTTACGTTCGTTTCCTCGTTTGTTCGTTCGTACCTACGTACATACTTACATTCGTTCTTTCCTTCAATCGTTCTTTCTCTTGTTTGTTTGATCGTTCGTCCATTGGTCCGGTCGTACGTACGTACATTCGTTCGTTCTTTCGTTGGATCGTTCGTTCATTCGTACGTACATACGTATATACGTTGGTTCGTTTGTACGTACGTTCGTTGTATCGTTCGTTTGTGCATTCGTACGTACGTACGTTCGTTCGTCCGTCCATTCGGTCGTTCTTTAGTTATTTAATTCGTACGAACGTACGTTCCTACGGTCGCACTTGCGTTCGTACGTACTTTCGTTTGTTCGTTCGATCGTAAATACGTAATTACGTACATACGATATTTCGTTCGTACGTACGTACGTAAGTTCATTCGTTAGTTCGTTCGTACGTATATGCGTTGGTTCGATTGTACTTACGTAATTACATACGTGCGTACGTTCGTTCGTTGGATCGTTCGTTTGTTCTTTTCTGGATTCGTACGCACGTACGTTCGTTTGTTAGTTCGTACATTCCTACGTTCGTTTGTTTCGATCGTTCTTTCGTTCTTACGTACGTACGTACGTTCGTTCGTCCATCCGCACGTACGTACGTTCGTTCGTTATTTCATTCGTTCGAACGTACGATCCTACGGTCGCTCTTGCGTTCTTTCGTTCGCTCGTTCGATCGTAAATACGTAATTACGTACGTACGATATTTTGTTCGTTCGGACGTACATACGTAAGTTCATTCTTTAGTTCGTTCGTACGTTCGCTTGCTCCCTCATTTTGTTGGTACGTACTATCGTTCGTTCGTACATACGTTCATTCTCTCGTTCGTACGTTCGGAGGTACGTAGATGCTTTCGTTCGTTTATTCTGGCGTCCGTCCGTACGTTCGTTCGATCGTTCGTACGTACGTTCGTTTGTTCGTTCGTTCGTTCTTTCGTTCGTACCTACGTACATACTTACATTCGTTCGTTCCTTCAATCGTTCTTTCTTTTGTTTGTTCGATCGTTCGTTCTTACGTACGTTAGTTCGTTCGTTGGATCTTTCGTTCATTCGTACGTACGTAGGTACGTTCGTTCTTTCGTTCGTACGAAAGTACGTTCGTTCGTTCGTACTTACGTATGTTCATTCGTACGTACATACGTACGTATATACGTTGGTTCGTTTGAACGTACGTTCGTTTGTTGGATCGTTCGTTTGTTCTTTTGTGCATTCGGACGTACGTTCCTACGTTCGTTCGATCGATCGTGCGTTCGTTCGTGCTTACGTACGTACGTTCGTTTGTTATTTCACTCGTACGAACGTACGTTCCTACGGTCGCAGTTGCGTTCGTTCGTGCGATCGTAAATACGTATATACGATATTTCGTTCCTTCGTACGTACAAACGTACGTAAGTTCATTCGTTAGTTCGTTCGCACGTACGTTCGTTTGCTTGCTCCTTCATTTCGTTCGTTCGTTCGTACATACGTTCATTCGCTCGTTCGTTCGTACGTAGATGCTTTCGTTCGTTCTTTCGTCAGTACGTACTTACGTACATTCGTTTCTCGTTCGTACGTTCGTACCTGCGTACATACTTATATTCGTTCTTTCCTTCAATCGTTCTTTCCTTCAATCGTTCTTTCTTTTGTTTGTTCGATCGTTCGTTCTTACGTACGTGCGTTCGTTCGTTGTATCTTTCGTTCTTTCGTACGTACATACGTACGTATATACGTTGGTTCGTTTGAACGTACGTTCGTTTGTTGGTTATTTCACTCGTACGAACGTACGTTCCTTCGGTCGCAGTTGCGTTCGTTCGTGCGATCGTTAGTTCGTTCGTACGTACGTACGTTCGTTCGTTCGACCGTCCGTTCGGTCGTTCGTTCGTTATTTCATTCGTACGAACGTACGATCCTACGGTCGCTCTTGCGTTCGTTCGTTCGCTCGTTCGCTCGTTCGATCGTAAATACGTAATTACGTACGTACGATATTTTGTTCGTTCGGACGGACATACGTAAGTTTCCTCGTTTGTTCCTTCGTACCTACTTACATACTTACATTCGTTCTTTCCTTCAATCGTTCTTTCTCTTGTTTGTTTGATCGTTCGTCCATTGGTCCGGTCGTACGTACGTACATTCGTTCGTTCTTTCGTTGGATCGTTCGTTTATTCGTACGTACGTACGTTTATACGTTGGTTCGTTTGTACGTACGTTCGTTGTATCGTTCGATTGTTCCTTTGTGCATTCGTACGTACGTACGTTAGTTCATTCGTTCGTTCGTACGTACGTTCGTTCGTACGTATGTACGTTCGTTCGTTCGACCGTCCGTTCGGTCGTTCGTTCGTTATTTCATTCGTACGAAGGTACGATCCTACGGTCGCTCTTGCGTTAGTTCGTTCGCTCGTTCGATCGTAAATACGTAATTACGTACGTACGATATTTTGTTCGTTCGGACGGACATACGTAAGTTCATTCTTTATTTCGTTCGTACGTTCGCTTGCTCCTTCATTTCGTTGGTACGTACTATCGTTCGTACGTACATACGTTCATTCTCTCGTTCGCACGTACGGAGGTACGTAGATGCTTTCGTTCGTTTATTCGATCGTTCGTACGTACGTTCGTTTGTTCGTTCGTTCGTACCTACGGACATACTTACATTCGTTCGTTCATTCGTACGTACGTACGTATATACGTTGGTTCGTTTGTACGTACATTCGTTGTATCGTTCGTTTGTTCCTTTGTGCATTCGTACGTACGTACGTTAGTTCGTTCGGTCGTTCGTTAGTTATTTAATTCGTACGAACCTACGTTCCTACGGTCGCACTTGCGTTCGTACGTACTTTCGTTTGTTCATTCGATCGTAAATACGTAATTACGAACGTACGATATTTCGTTCGTTCGTACGTACGATATTTCGTTCGTTCGTAAGTTCATTCGTTAGTTCGGTTGTACGTTCGTTCGTACGTTCGCTTGCTGCTTCATTTTGTTCGCAAGAGCGACCGTAGGATCGTACGTTCGTACGAATGAAATAACGAACGAACGTACGTACGTAAGTAAGCACGTACGAATGCACAAAAGAACAATCGGACGATCCAACTAACGAAAGTACGTTCAAACGAACCAACGTATATACGTACGTATGTACGTACGAATGAACATACGTAAGTACGAACGAACGAACCTACTTTCGTACGAACGAAAGAACGAACGTACCTTCGTACGTACGAATGAACGAAAGATCCAACGAACGAACGAACGTACGTAAGAACGAACGATCGAACAAACAAAAGAAAGAACGATTGAAGGAACGAACGAATGTAAGTATGTACGTACGAACAAAATGAAGCAGCAAGCGAACGTACGACCGAACTAACGAATGAACTTACGTACGTACGAACGAACGAAATATCGTACGTACGTAATTAGGTATTTATTTACGATCGAACGAACAAAGGAAAGTACGTACGAACGCAAATGAGACCGTAGGAACGTACGTTCTTACGAATTAAATAAGTAACGAACGACCGGTCGAACGGACGTACGAACGAACGAACGTACGTACGAATGCACAAAGGAACAATCGAACGATACAACGAACGTACGTACAAACGAACCAACGTATATACGTACGTACGTACGAATGAACGAACGATCCAACGAAAGAACGAACGAATGTACGTACGTACGACCGGACCAATGGACGAACGATCGAACAAACAAGAGAAAGAACGAATGTAAGTATGTAAGTAGGTACGAACGAACAAACGAGGATACGAACGTAAGTAAGTGCGTACTGACGAAAGAACGAACGAAATTACGGTCGTACGGACGGACGGACGAAAGAATAAACGAACGAAAGCATCTACGTACGGACGAACGAGCGAATGAACGTATGTACGAACGAACGATAGTACGTACGAACGAACGAACGAAATGAAGGAGCAAGCAAACGAACTAACGAATGAACTTACGTAGGTACGTATGTACGTACGAAGGAACGAAATATCGTACATACGTATTTACGAACGAACGAACGATCGCAAGTGCGACCGTAGGAACGTACGTTCGTACGAGTGAAATAACGAACGAACGTACGTACGTACGTAAGCACGAGCGAACGCACGATCGATCGAACGAACAAAATAACAAAAGAACGATCCAACAAACGAACGTACGTTCAAACGAAACAACGTATATACGTACGTATGTACGTACGAATGAACATACGTAAGTACGAACGAACGAACGAACGAACGTAAGTAAGAACGAACAATCGAACAAACAAAAGAAAGAACGATTGAAGGAACGAACAAATGTAAGTATGTACGTAGGTACGAACGAACGAACAAACGAACGTACGTACGAACGATCGAACGAACGTACGGACGGACGCTTGAATAAACGAACAAAAGCATCTACGTCCCTCCGTACGTACGAACGAGAGAATGAACGTATGTACGAACGAACGATAGTACGTACCAACGAAATGAAGGAGCAAGCGAACGTACGAACGAACTAAAGAATGAACTTACGTATGTACGTTGGAACGAACAATATTTCGTACGTACGTAATTACGTATTTACGATCGAACGAGCGAACGAACGAACGCAAGAGCGACCGTAGGATCGTACGTTCGAACGAATGAAATAACGAACGAACGTACGTACGTGCGGACGGACGAACGAACGTACGTGCGTACGTAAGAACGAACGAACGATCGAATCGAACGAACGTAGGAACGTACGAACTAACAAACGAACGTACGTACGTACGAATCCAGAAAAGAACAAACGAACGATCCAACGAACGAACGTACGCACGTATGTAATTACGTAAGTACAATCGAACCAACGCATATACGTATGTACGTACGTATGTTCGAACGAACGTACTTTCGTACGAACGAAAGAACGAGGAAACGAACGTACGTACGTGCGTAGGGACGGACGAAAGAAAAAACGAACGAAAGCATCTACGTAACTCCGTACGTACGAACGAGCGAATGAACGTATATAGGTATGTACGAATGAACGTATATAGGTATGTACGAACGAACGTACGTACGTACGAACGAACGTACGTACGTACGAACGAACGAACGAAATCAAGC
Source organism: Octopus bimaculoides (assembly GCF_046866305.1). Taxonomy (NCBI): domain Eukaryota; kingdom Metazoa; phylum Mollusca; class Cephalopoda; order Octopoda; family Octopodidae; genus Octopus; species Octopus bimaculoides. The sequence goes on along the minus strand of NC_142945.1, from coordinate 41,330,237 downwards.
AGCAAGCGAACGTACGACCGCACTAACGAATGAACTTACGTACGTACGAACGAACGAAATATCGTACGTACGTAATTACGTATTTACGATCGAAGGAACAAACGAAAGTACGTACGAACGCAAGTGCGACCGTAGGAACGTACGTTCGTACGAATTAAATAACAAACGAACGACCGAACGGACGGACGAACGAACGAACGTACGTACGAACGAACAAACGAATGAACTAACATACGTACGTACGAATGCACAAACGAACGATACAACGAACGTACGTACAAACGAACCAACGTATATATGTACGTACGTACGAATGAACGAACGATCCAACGAAAGAAAGAACGAATGTACGTACGTACGACCGGACCAATGGACGAACGATCAAACAAACAAGAGAAAGAACGATTGAAGGAAAGAACGAATGTAAGTATGTACGTAGGTACGAACGAACAAACGAGGAAATGAACGTACGTAAGTACGTACTGACGAAAGTACAAACGAAATTACGTACGTACTGACGAAAGTATAAACGAACGAAATCATCTACGTACGATCGAACGAGCGAATGAACGTACGTAAGTTCATTCTTTAGTTCGTTCGTACGTTCGTTCTTACGTTCGCTTGCTCCTTCATTTCGTTCGTACGTACTATCGTTCGTTCGTACATACGTTCAATCTCTCGTTCGTTCGTACATACGTTCATTCTCTCGTTCGTACGTACGGAGGTACGTAGATGCTTTCGTTTGTTTATTCTGGCGTCCGTCCGTGCGTTCGTTCTTTCGTACGTTCATTCGTTTCCTCGTTTGTTCGTTCTTTCGTTCGTACCTACGTACATACTTACATTCGTTCGTTCCTTCAATCGTTCTTTCTTTTGTTTTTTCGATCGTTCGTTCATTCGTACGTACGTACGTATATACGTTGGTTCGTTTGTACGTACGTTCGTTGTATCGTTCGTCTGTGCATTCGTAAGTACGTACGTACGTACGTATATACGTTGGTTCGTTTGAACGTACTTTCGTTTGTTGGATCGTTCGATTGTTCTTTTGTGCATTCGTACGTACGTTCCTACGTTCGTTCGATCGATCGTGCGTTCGTACGTGCTTACGTACTTACGTTCGTTCGTTATTTCTTTCGTACGAACGTACGATCCTACGGTCGCTCTTGCGAACGAAATGAAGCAGCAAGCGAACGTACGAACGAACGTACGACCGAACTAACGAATGAACTTACGAACGAACGAAATATCGTACGTACGAACGAACGTAATATCGTACGTACGAACGCCAGTGCGACCGTAGGAACGTAGGTTCGTACGAATTAAATAACTAACGAACGACCGAACGAACTAACGTACGTACGTACGAATGCACAAAGGAACAAACGAACGTACGTACAAACGAACCAATGTATATACGTACGTACGTACGAACGATCGAACGAACGTACGGACGGACGGACGCCAGAATAAACGAACGAAAGCATCTACGTACCTCCGTACGTACGAACGAGAGAATGAACGTATGTACGTACGAACGATAGTACGTACCAACGAAATGAAGGAGCAAGCGAACGTAATTACGTATTTACGATCGAACGAGCGAACGAACGAACGCAAGAGCGACCGTAGGATCGTACGTTCGTACGAATGAAATAACGAACGAACGACCGAACGGACGGTCGAACGAACGAACGTACGTACGAACGAACGAACGTACGTACGAACGAACGAATGAACTAACGTACGTACGTACGAATGCACAAAGGAACAAACGAACGATACAACGAACGTACGTACAAACGAACCAACGTATATACGTACGTACGTACGAATAAACGAACGATCCAACGAAAGAACGAACGAATGTACGTACGTACGACCGGATCAATGGACGAACGATCAAACAAACAAGAGAAAGAACGATTGAAGGAAAGAACGAATGTAAGTATGTACGTAGGTACGAACGAACAAACGAGGAAACGAACGTAAGTAATTACTTACTGACGAAAGAACAAACGAAATTACGTACGTACGGACGGACGGACGAAAGAATAAACGAACGAAATCATCTACGTACGATCGAACGAACGTACGTAAGTTCATTCTTTAGTTCGTTCGTACGTTCGTTCTTCCGTTCGCTTGCTCCTTCATTTCGTTCGTACGTACTATCGTTCGTTCGAACATACGTTCATTCTCTCGTTCGTTCGAACATACGTTCATTCTCTCGTTCGTACGTACCTAGATGCTTTCGTTTGTTTATTCTGGCGTCCGTCCCTACGTTCGTTCGTTCTTTCGTACGTACATTCGTTTCCTCGTTTGTTCGTTCTTTCGTTCGTACCTACGTACATACTTACATTCGTTCGTTCCTCAATCGTTCTTTGTTTTGTTTGTTCGATCGTTCGTTCTTACGTACGTTCGTTGGATCTTTCGTTCATTCGTATGTACGTAGGTACGTTCGTTCTTTCGTTCGTACGAAAGTACGTTCGTACTTACGTATGTTCATTCGTACGTATATACGTTCGTATATACGTTGGTTCGTTTGAACGTACGTTCGTTTCTTGGATCGTTCGTTCATTCGTACGTACGTATATACGTTGGTTCGTTTGTACGTACGTTCGTTGTATCGTTCGTCTGTGCATTCGTACGTACGTACGTTAGTTCACTCGTTTGTACGAAAGTACGTTCGTTCGTTCGTACTTACGTTCATTCGTACGTATATACGTTGGTTCGTTTGAACGTACGTTCGTTTGTTGGATCGTTCGTTTGTTCTTTTGTGCATTCGTACGTACGTTCCTACGTTCGTTCGATCGGGCGTTCGTTCGTGCTTACGTACGTACGTACGTTCGTTCGTTATTTCACTCGTACGATCGTACGTTTCTACGGTCGCACTTGCGTTCGTTCCTTCGTACGTACATACGTACGTAAGTTCATTCGTTATTTCGTTCGCACGTACGTTCGTTTGCTTGCTCCTTCATTTCGTTTGTTCGTTCGTACGTACGTACTATCGTTCGTTCGTACATACGTTCATTCGCTCGTTCGTTCGTACGTAGATGCTTTCGTTCGTTTATTCTTTCGTGCGTCCGTACGTACGTAATTTCGTTCGTTCTTTCGTCAGTACGTACTTACGTACGTTCGTTTCCTCGTTTGTTCGTTCGTACATACTTACATTCGTTCTTTCCTTCAATCGTTCTTTCTCTTGTTTGTTTGATCGTTCGTCCATTGGTCCGGTCGTACGTACGTACATTCGTTCGTTCTTTCGTTGGATCGTTCGTTCATTCGTACGTACGTACATATATACGTTGGTTCGTTTGTACGTACGTTCGTTCGTTCGTCCGTCCGTTCGGTCGTTCGTTAGTTATTTAATTCGTACGAACGTACGTTCCTACGGTCGCACTTGCGTTCGTACGTACTTTCGTTTGTTCGTTCGATCGTAAATACGTAATTACGTACGTACGATATTTCGTTCGTTCGTACGTACGTAAGTTCATTCGTTAGTTCGTACGTACGGAGGTACGTAGATGCTTTCGTTCGTTTTTTCTTTCGTCCGTCCCTACGCACGTACGTACGTTCGTTTCCTCGTTCTTTCGTTCGTACGAAAGTACGTTCGTTCGTTGGATCGTCCTTTTGTTCTTTTCTGGATTCGTACGTACGTACGTTCGTTTGTTTGTTGTACGTTCCTACGTTCGTTTGTTTCGATCGTTCGTTCGTTCTTACGTACGTACGTAAGTTCGTTCGTCCGTTCGCACGTACGTATGTTCGTTCGTTATTTCATTCGTTCGAACGTACGATCCTACAGTCGCTCTTGCGTTCGTTCGTTTGCTCGTAAATACGTAATTACGTACGTACGATATTTTGTTCGTTCGGACGTACATACGTAAGTTCATTCTTTAGTTCGTTCGTACGCTCGCTTGCTCCTTCATTTCGTTGGTACGTACTATCGTTCGTTCGTACATACGTTCATTCTCTCGTTCGTACGTACGGAGGTACGTAGAGGCTTTCGTTCGTTTATTCTGGCGTCCGTCCATACGTTCGATCGTTCGTACGTACGTTCGTTCGTTCGTACCTACGTACATTCGTTCGATCCTTCAATCGTTCTTTCTTTTGTTTGTTCGATCGTTCGTTCTTACGTACGTTCGTTCGTTCGTTCGTTCGTACTTACGTATGTTCATTCGTACGTACATACGTATATACGTTGGTTCGTTTGAACGTACGTTCGTTTGTTGGATCGTTCGTTTGTTCTTTTGTGCATTCGTACGTACGTTCCTACGTTCGTTCGATTGGGCGTTCGTTCGTGCTTACGTACGTACGTACGTTCGTTCGTTATTTCACTCGTACGATCGTACGTTTCTACGGTCGCACTTGCGTTCGTTCCTTCGTACGTACATACGTACGTAAGTTCATTCGTTATTTCGTTCGCACGTACGTTCGTTTGCTTGCTCCTTCATTTCGTTTGTTCGTTCGTACGTACGTACTATCGTTCGTTCGTACATACGTTCATTCGCTCGTTCGTTCGTACGTAGATGCTTTCGTTCGTTTATTCTTTCGTGCGTCCGTACGTACGTAATTTCGTTCGTTCTTTCGTCAGTACGTACTTACGTACGTTCGTTTCCTCGTTTGTTCGTTCGTACCTACGTACATACTTACATTCGTTCTTTCCTTCAATCGTTCTTTCTCTTGTTTGTTTGATCGTTCGTCCATTGGTCCGGTCGTACGTACGTACATTCGTTCGTTCTTTCGTTGGATCGTTCGTTCATTCGTACGTACGTACATATATACGTTGGTTCGTTTGTACGTACGTTCGTTCGTTCGTCCGTCCGTTCGGTCGTTCGTTAGTTATTTAATTCGTACGAACGTACGTTCCTACGGTCGCACTTGCGTTCGTACGTACTTTCGTTTGTTCGTTCGATCGTAAATACGTAATTACGTACGTACGATATTTCGTTCGTTCGTACGTACGTAAGTTCATTCGTTAGTTCGTACGTACGGAGGTACGTAGATGCTTTCGTTCGTTTTTTCTTTCGTCCGTCCCTACGCACGTACGTACGTTCGTTTCCTCGTTCTTTCGTTCGTACGAAAGTACGTTCGTTCGTTGGATCGTTCTTTTGTTCTTTTCTGGATTCGTACGTACGTACGTTCGTTTGTTTGTTCGTACGTTCCTACGTTCGTTTGTTTCGATCGTTCGTTCGTTCTTACGTACGTACGTACGTTCGTTCGTCCGTTCGCACGTACGTATGTTCGTTCGTTATTTCATTCGTTCGAACGTACGATCCTACAGTCGCTCTTGCGTTCGTTCGTTTGCTCGTAAATACGTAATTACGTACGTACGATATTTTGTTCGTTCGGACGTACATACGTTCATTCTCTCGTTCGTACGTACGGAGGTACGTAGATGCTTTCGTTCGTTTATTCTGGCGTCCGTCCGTACGTTCGATCGTTCGTACGTACGTTCGTTCGTTCGTACCTACGTACATACTTACATTCGTTCGATCCTTCAATCGTTCTTTCTTTTGTTTGTTCGATCGTTCGTGCTTACGTACGTTCGTTCGTTCGTTCGTTCGTTCATTCGTACGTACATACGTATATACGTTGGTTCGTTTGAACGTACGTTCGTTTGAACGTACGTTCGTTTGTTGGATCGTTCTTTTGTTCGTTTGTGCATTCGTACGTACGTTCCTACGTTCGTTCGATCGTGCGTTCGCTCGTGCTTACGTACGCACGTACGTTCGTTCGTTATTTCACTCGTACGATCGTACGTTCCTACGGTCGCACTTGCGTTGGTTCGTTCGTTCGTAAATACGTATGTACGATATATCGTTACTTCGTACGTACATACGTACGTACGTTAGTTCATTCGTTAGTTCGTTTGCTTGCTCCTTCATCTCGTTCGTTCGTTCGTACGTACGTACGTACTATCGTTCGTTCGTACATACGTTCATTCGCTCGTTCGTTCGTACGTAGAAGCTTTCGTTCGTTTATTCTTTCGTCCGTCCGTCCGTACGTACGTAATTTCGTTCGTTCTTTCGTCAGTACGTACTTACGTACGTTCGTTTCCTCGTTTGTTCGTTCGTACCTACTTACATACTTACATTCGTTCATTCTCTTGTTTGCTTGATCGTTCGTCCATTGGTCCGGTCGTACGTACGTACATTTGTTCGTTCTTTCGTTGGATCGTTCGTTCATTCGTACGTACGTACGTATATACGTTCGTTCGTTTGTACGTACGTTAGTTGTATCGTTCGATTGTTCCTTTGTGCATTCGTACGTACGTAGGTTAGTTCATTCGTTCGTTCGTTCGTACGTCCGTTCGTTCGTTAGTTATTTAATTCGTACGAACGTACGTTCCTACGGTCGCACTTGCGTTCGTACGTACTTTCCTTTGTTCGTTCGATCGTAAATAAATACGTAATTACGTACGTACGATATTTCGTTCGTTCGTACGTACGTAAGTTCATTCGTTAGTTCGGTCGTACGTTCGTTCGTACGTTCCTTCAATCGTTCTTTCTTTTGTTTGTTCGATCGTTAGTTCTTACGTACGTTCGTTCGTTCGTTGGATCTTTCGTTCATTCGTACGTACGAAGGTATGTTCGTTCTTTCGTTCGTACGAAAGTAGGTTCGTTCGTTCGTACTTACGTATGTTCTTTCGTACGTACATACGTACGTATATACGTTGGTTCGTTTGAACGTACTTTCGTTTGTTGGATCGTTCGATTGTTCTTTTGTGCATTCGTACGTTCTTACGTACGTACGTACGTTCGTTCGTTATTTCATTCGTACGAACGTACGATCCTACGGTCGCTCTTGCGAACGAAATGAAGCAGCAAGCGAACGTACGAACGAACGTAAGACCAAACTAACGAATGAACTTACGAACGAACGAAATATCGTACGTACGAACGAACGAAATATCGTACGTACGTAATTACGTATTTACGATCGAACGAGCGAACGAATGAACAAGCGAACGAACGAACGCAAGAGCGACCGTAGGATCGTATGTTCGAACGAATGAAATAACGAACGAACGTAAGTACGTGCGGACGGACGAACGAACGTACGTACGTACGTACGTACGTAAGAACGAACGAACAATCGAAACAAACGAACGTAGGAACGTACGAACTAACAAACGAACGTACGTACGTACGAATCCAGAAAAGAACAAACGAACGATCCAACGAACGAACGTACGCACGTATGTAATTACGTAAGTACAATCGAACCAACGCATATACGTATGTACGTACGTATGTTCGAACGAACGTACTTTCGTACGAACGTACGTAAGTACGAGCGAACGTACGTAAGTACGAACGAACGTACGTAAGTACGAACGAACGTACGTACGTGCGTAGGGACGGACGAAAGAAAAAACGAACGAAAGCATCTACGTAACTCCGTACGTACGAACGAGCGAATGAACGTATATAGGTATTTACGAATGAACGTATATAGGTATGTACGAACGAACGTACGTACGTACTAGCGCTAGTGCGACCGTAGGAACCTACGTTCGTACGAATTAAATAACTAACGAACGACCGAACGGACGGACGAACGAACGAACGTACATACGAACGAACAAACGAATGAACTAACGTACGTACGTACGAATGCACAAACGAACGATACAACGAACGTACGTACAAACGAACCAACGTATATACGTACGTACGTACGAATGAACGAACGATCCAACGAAAGAACGAACGAATATACGTACGTACGACCGGACCAATCGACGAACGATCAAACAAACAAGAGAAAGAAAGATTGAAGGAAAGAACGAATGTAAGTATGTACGTAGGTACGAACGGACAAACGAGGAAACGAACGTAAGTAATTACGTACTGACGAAAGAACGAACGAAAGTACGTATGTACGGACGGACGGACGGACGAAAGAATAAACGAACGAAAGCATCTACGTAGGAACGAACGAGCGAATGAACGTATGTACAAACGAACGATAGTACGTACGTTCGAATGAACGAACGAAATGAAGGAGCAAGCAAACGAACGTACGTGCGAACGAACTAATGAATGAAATTACGTATGTACGTACGAAGGAACGAAATAAGGTACATACGTATTTACGATCGAACGAACGGACGTAAGTGCGACCGTAGGAACGTACCTTCGTACGAGTGAAATAACGAACGAACGTACGTACTTACGTAAGCACGAACGAACGCACGATCGATCGAACGAAAATAGGAACGTACGTACGAATGCACAAAAGAACTAACGAACGATCCAACAAACGAACGTACGTTCAAACGAACCAACGTATATACGTACGTATGTACGTACGAAAGAACGAAAGATACAACGAACGAACGCACGTACGTAAGAACGAACGATCGAACAAACAAAAGAAAGAACGATTGAAGGAAAGAACGATTGAAGGAAAGAACGAATATAAGTATGTACGCAGGTACGAACGTACGAACGAGAAACGAATGTACGTAAGTACGTACTGACGAAAGAACGAACGAAAGCATCTACGTACGAACGAACGAGCGAATGAACGTATGTACGAACGAACGAACGAAATGAAGGAGCAAGCAAACGAACGTACGTGCGAACGAACTAACGAATGAACTTACGTACGTTTGTACGTACGAAGGAACGAAATATCGTATATACGTATTTACGATCGCACGAACGAACGCAACTGCGACCGTAGGAACGTACGTTCGTACGAGTGAAATAACAAACGAACGTACGTACGTAAGCACGAACGAACGCACGATCGATCGAACGAACGTAGGAACGTACGTCCGAATGCACAAAAGAACAAACGAACGATCCAACAAACGAACGTACGTTCAAACGAACCAACGTATATACGTACGTATGTACGTACGAATGAACATACGTAAGTACGAACGAACGAACGTACTTTCGTACGAACGAAAGAACGAACGTACCTACGTACGTACGAATGAACGAAAGATCCAACGAACGAACTAACGTACGTAAGAACGAACGATCGAACAAACAAAAGAAAGAACGATTGAAGGAACGAACGAATGTAAGTATGTACGTAGGTACGAACGAAAGAACGAACGAACGAACAAACGAACGTACGTACGAACGATCGAACGAACGTACGGACGGACGCCAGAATAAACGAACGAAAGCATCTACGTACCTCCGAACGTACGAACGAGAGAATGAACGTATGTACGAACGAACGATAGTACGTACCAACAAAATGAGGGAGCAAGCGAACGTACGAACGAACTAAAGAATGAACTTACGTATGTACGTCCGAACGAACAAAATATCGTACGTACGTAATTACGTATTTACGATCGAACGAGCGAACGAAAGAACGCAAGAGCGACCGTAGGATCGTACGTTCGAACGAATGAAATAACGAACGAACGTACGTACGTGCGGATGGACGAACGAACGTACGTACGTACGTAAGAACGAAAGAACGATCGAAACAAACGAACGTAGGAATGTACGAACTAACAAACGAACGTACGTGCGTACGAATCCAGAAAAGAACAAACGAACGATCCAACGAACGAACGTACGCACGTATGTAATTACGTAAGTACAATCGAACCAACGCATATACGTATGTACGTACGTATGTTCGAACGAACGTACTTTCGTACGAACGAAAGAACGAGGAAACGAACGTACGTAAGTACGAACGAACGTACGTACGTGCGTAGGGACGGACGAAAGAAAAAACGAACGAAAGCATCTACGTAACTCCGTACGTACGAACGAGCGAATAAACGTATATAGGTATGTACGAATGAACGTATATAGGTATATACGAACGAACGTACGTACGAACGAACCAACGAAATGAAGCAGCAAGCGAACGTACGAACGAACGTACGACCGCACTAACGAATGAACTTACGTACGTACGAACGAACGAAATATCGTACGTACGTAATTACGTATTTACGATCGAACGAACAAACGAATGAACTAACGTACGTACGTACGAATGCACAAACGAACGATACAACGAAGGTACGTACAAACGAACCAACGTATATACGTACGTACGTACGAATGAACGAATGATCCAACGAAAGAACGAACAAATGTACGTACGTACGACCGGACCAATGGATGAACGATCAAACAAACAAGAGAAAGAACGATTGAAGGAAAGAACGAATGTAAGTATGTACGTAGGTACGAACGAAAGAACGAACGAACGAACAAACGAACGTACGTACGAACGATCGAACGAACGTACGGACGGACGCCAGAATAAACGAACGAAAGCATCTACGTACCTCCGAACGTACGAACGAGAGAATGAACGTATGTACGAACGAACGATAGTACGTACCAACAAAATGAGGGAGCAAGCGAACGTACGAACGAACTAAAGAATGAACTTACGTATGTACGTCCGAACGAACAAAATATCGTACGTACGTAATTACGTATTTACGATCGAACGAGCGAACGAAAGAACGCAAGAGCGACCGTAGGATCGTACGTTCGAACGAATGAAATAACGAACGAACGTACGTACGTGCGGATGGACGAACGAACGTACGTACGTACGTAAGAACGAAAGAACGATCGAAACAAACGAACGTAGGAATGTACGAACTAACAAACGAACGTACGTGCGTACGAATCCAGAAAAGAACAAACGAACGATCCAACGAACGAACGTACGCACGTATGTAATTACGTAAGTACAATCGAACCAACGCATATACGTATGTACGTACGTATGTTCGAACGAACGTACTTTCGTACGAACGAAAGAACGAGGAAACGAACGTACGTAAGTACGAACGAACGTACGTACGTGCGTAGGGACGGACGAAAGAAAAAACGAACGAAAGCATCTACGTAACTCCGTACGTACGAACGAGCGAATAAACGTATATAGGTATGTACGAATGAACGTATATAGGTATATACGAACGAACGTACGTACGAACGAACCAACGAAATGAAGCAGCAAGCGAACGTACGAACGAACGTACGACCGCACTAACGAATGAACTTACGTACGTACGAACGAACGAAATATCGTACGTACGTAATTACGTATTTACGATCGAACGAACAAACGAATGAACTAACGTACGTACGTACGAATGCACAAACGAACGATACAACGAAGGTACGTACAAACGAACCAACGTATATACGTACGTACGTACGAATGAACGAATGATCCAACGAAAGAACGAACAAATGTACGTACGTACGACCGGACCAATGGATGAACGATCAAACAAACAAGAGAAAGAACGATTGAAGGAAAGAACGAATGTAAGTATGTACGTAGGTACGAACGAACAACGAGGAAACGAACGTAAGTAATTACGTACTGACGAAAGAACGAACGAAAGTACGTACGTACGGACGGACGGACGGACGAAAGAATAAACGAACGAAAGCATCTACGTACGAACGGAGGAGCGAATGAACGTATGTACAAACGAACGATAGTACGTACGTTCGAATGTACGAACGAAATGAAGGAGCAAGCAAACGAACGTACGTGCGAAGGAACTAATGAATGAAATTACGTATGTACGTACGAAGGAACGAAATAACGTACATACGTATTTACGATCGAACGAACGGACGTAAGTGCGACCGTAGGAACGTACCTTCGTACGAGTGAAATAACGAACGAACGTACGTACTTACGTAAGCACGAACGAACGCACGATCGATCGAACGAAAATAGGAACGTACGTACGAATGCACAAAAGAACGAAATATCGTACATACGTATTTACGATCGAACGAACGGACGTAAGTGCGACCGTAGGAACGTACTTTCGTACGAGTGAAATAACGAACGAACGTACGTACTTACGTAAGCACGAACGAACGCACGATCGATCGAACGAAAATAGGAACGTACGTACGAATGCACAAAAGAACTAACGAACGATCCAACAAACGAACGTACGTTCAAACGAACCAACGTATATACGTACGTATGTACGTCCGTATGTACGTACGAATGAACGAAAGATACAACGAACGAACGTACGTAAGAACGAACGATCGAACAAACAAAAGAAAGAACGATTGAAGGAATGAACGATTGAAGGAAAGAACGAATGTAAGTATGTACGTAGGTACGAACGAACAAACAAGGAAACGAACGTAAGTAATTACGTACTGACGAAAGAACGAACGAAAGTACGTACGGACGGACGGACGGACGGACGGACGAAAAAATAAACGAACGAAAGCATCTACGTACGAACGAACGAGCGAATGAACGTATGTACGAACGAACGAACGAAATGAAGGAGCAAGCAAACGAACGTACGTGCGAACGAACAAACAAATGAACTTACGATCGAAATAAACGAACGTAGGAACGTAGGAACTAACAAACGAACGTACGTACGTACGAATCCAGAAAAGAACAAACGAACGATCCAACTAATGAACGTACGCACGTATGTAATTACGTATGTACAATCGAACCAACGCATATACGTTCGTTCGCTCGTTCGATCGTAAATACGTAATTACGTACGTCCGATATTTTGCTCGTTCGGACGGACATACGTAAGTTCATTCTTTAGTTCGTTCGTACGTTCGCTTGCTCCCTCATTTCGTTGGTACGTACTATCGTTCGTTCGTACATACGTTCATTCTCTCGATCGTACGTACGGAGGTACGTAGATGCTTTCGTTCGTTTATTCTGGCGTCCGTCCGTCCGTACGTTCGTTCGATCGTTCGTTCGATCGTTCGTACGAACGTTCGTTTGTTCGTTCGTTCGTACCTACGGACATACTTACATTCGTTCGCTCATTCGTACGTACGTAGTATATACGTTGGTTCGTTTGTACGTACGTTCGTTGTATCGTTCGTTTGTTCCTTTGTGCATTCGTACGTACGTACGTTAGTTCGTTCGGTCGTTCGTTAGTTATTTAATTCGTCCGAACCTACGTTCCTGCGGTCGCATTGCGTTCGTACGTACTTTCGTTTGTTCATTCGATCGTAAATACGTAATAAAGTACGTACGATATTTCGTTCGTTCGAAAGTTCATTCGTTAGTTCGGTCGTACGTTCGTTCGTACGTTCGCTTGCTGCTTCATTTCGTTCGCAAGAGCGACCGTAGGATAGTACGTTCGTACGAATGAAATAACGTACGTACGTACGATATTTCGTTCGTTCGTCCGTACGTAAGTTCATTCGTTAGTTCGAACCAACGTATATACGTACGTACGAACGAATGAACGAACGATCCAACGAAAGAACAAACAAATGTACGTACGTACGACCGGACCAATGGACGAACGATCAAACAAACAAGAGAAAGAACGAATGTAAGTATGTAAGTAGGTACGAACGAACAAACGAGGAAACTAACGTACGTAAGTACGTACTGACGTAATTACGTACGTACGGACGGACGGACGAAAGAATAAACGAACGAAAGCATCTACGTACGAACGAACGAGCGAATAAACGTATGTACGAACGAACGGTAGTACGTACGAACGAACGAACGAAATGAAGGAGCAAGCAAACGAACTAACGAATGAACTTACGTACGTACGTATGTACGTACGAAGGAACGAAATATCGTACCTACGTATTTACGAACGAACGAACGAACGCAAGTGCGACCGTAGGAACGTACGTTCGTACGAGTGAAATAACGAACGAACGTACGTACGTACGTAGGCACGAGCGAACGCACGTAGGAAAGTACGTACGAATGCACAAAAGAACAAAAGAACGATCCAACAAACGAACGTACGTTCAAACGAACCAACTTATATACGTACGTATGTACGTACGAATGAACATACATAAGTACGAACGAACGTACGTAAGAACGAACGATCGAACAAACAAAAGAAAGAACGATTGAAGGAACGAACGAATGTAAGTATGTACGTAGGTACGAACGAACGAACAAACGAACGTACGTACGAACGATTGAACGAACGTACGGACGGACGCCAGAATAAACGAACGAAAGCATCTACGTACCTCCGTACGTACGAACGAGAGAATGAACGTATGTACGAACGAACGATAGTACGTACCAACGAAATGAAGGAGCAAGCGAACGTACGAACGAACTAAAGAATGAACTTTCGTATGTACGTCCGAACGAACAAAATATCGTACGTACGTAATTACGTATTTACGACCGAACGAGCGAACGAACGAACGCAAGAGCGACCGTAGGATCGTACGTTCGAACCAATGAAATAAAGAACGAACGTAAGTACGTGCGGACGGACGAACGAACGTACGTACGTACGTAAGAACGAACGAACGATCGAATCAAACGAACGTAGGAACGTACGAACTAACAAACGAACATACGTACGTACGAATCCAGAAAAGAACAAACGAACGATCCAACGAACGAACGTACGCACGTATGTAATTACGTAAGTACAATCGAACCAACGCATATACGTATGTACGTACGTATGTTCGAACGAACGTACTTTCGTACGAACGAAAGAACGAGGAAACGAACGTACGTAAGTACGAGCGAACGTACGTAAGTACGAACGAACGTACGTAAGTACGAACGAACGTACGTACGTGCGTAGGGACGGACGAAAGAAAAAACGAACGAAAGCATCTACGTAACTCTGTACGTACGAACGAGCGAATGAACGTATATAGGTATGTACGAACGAACGTACGTACGTACGAACGAACGAACGAAATGAAGCAGCAAGCGAACGTACGTAAGTACGAGGGAACGTACGTAAGTACGAACGAACGTACGTAAGTACGAACGAACGTACGTACGTGCGTAGGGACGGACGAAAGAAAAAACGAACGAAAGCATCTACGTAACTCTGTACGTACGAACGAGCGAATGAACGTATATAGGTATGTACGAACGAACGTACGTACGTACGAACGAACGAACGAAATGTATCAGCAAGCGAACGTACGACCGAACTAACGAATGAACTTACGTACGTACGAACGAACGAAAGTACGTACGAACGCAAGTGCGACCGTAGGAACGTACGTTCGTACGAATTAAATAACTAACGAACGACCGAACGGACGGACGAACGAACGAACGTACCTACGAACGAACAAACGAATGAACTAACGTACGTACGTACGAATGCACAAACGAACGATACAACGAACGTACGTACAAACGAACCAACATATATATGTACGTACGTATGAATGAACGAACGATCCAACGAAAGAAAGAACGAATGTACGTACGTACGACCGGACCAATGGACGAACGATCAAACAAACAAGAGAAAGAACGATTGAAGGAAAGAACGAATGTAAGTATATACGTAGGTACGAACGAACAAACGAGGAAACGAACGTACGTAAGTACGTCCTGACGAAAGAATAAACGAACGAAAGCATCTACGTACGAATGAACGAGCGAATGAACGTATGTACGAACTAACGATAGTACGTACGTAAGAACGAACGAACGTACGAACGGACGCCAGAATAAACGAGCGAAAGCATCTACGTACCTCCGTACGTACGAACGAGAGAATGAACGTATGTACGAACGAACGATAGTACGTACGAACGAAATGAAGGAGCAAGCGAACGTAAGAACGAACGTACGAACGAACTAAAGAATGAACTTACGTACGTTCGTTCGATCGTACGTAGATGATTTCGTTCGTTTATTCTTTCGTCCGTCCGTCCGTACGTACGTAATTTCGTTCGTTCTTTCGTCAGTACGTAATTACTTACGTTCGTTTCCTCGTTTGTTCCTTCGTACCTACGTACATACTTACATTCGTTCTTTCCTTCAATCGTTCTTTCCCTTGTTTGTTTGATCGTTCGTCCATCGGTCCGGTCGTACGTACGTACATTCGTTCGTTCTTTCGTTGGATCGTTCGTTTATTCGTACGTACGTACGTTTATACGTTGGTTCGTTTGTACGTACGTTCGTTGTATCGTTCGATTGTTCCTTTGTGCATTCGTACGTACGTACGTTAGTTCATTCGTTCGTTCGTACGTACGTTCGTTCGTACGTACGTACGTTCGTTCGTTCGACCGTCTGTTCGGTCGTTCGTTCGTTATTTCATTCGTACGAACGTACGATCCTACGGTCGCTCTTGCGTTCGTTCGTTCGCTCGTTCGATCGTAAATACGTAATTACGTACGTACGATATTTTGTTCGTACATTCGCTTGCTCCTTCATTTCGTTGGTACGTACTATCGTTCGTACGTACATACGTTCATTCTCTCGTTCGTACGTACGGAGGTACGTAGATGCTTTCGTTCGTTTATTCTGGCGTCCGTCCGTCCGTACATTCGTTCGATCGTTCGTACGTACGTTCGTTTGTTCGTTCGTTCGTACCTACGGACATACTTACATTCGTTCGTTCATTCGTACGTACGTACGTATATACGTTGGTTCGTTTGTACGTACATTCGTTGTATCGTTCGTTTGTTCCTTTGTGCATTCGTACGTACGTACGTTAGTTCGTTCGGTCGTTCGTTAGTTATTTAATTCGTACGAACCTACGTTCCTACGGTCGCACTTGCTTTCGTACGTACTTTCGTTTGTTCATTCGATCGTAAATACGTAATTACGAACGTACGATATTTCCTTCGTTCGTACGTACGATATTTCGTTCGTTCGTAAGTTCATTCGTTAGTTCGGTCGTACGTTCGTTCGTACGTTCGCTTGCTGCTTCATTTTGTTCGCAAGAGCGACCGTAGGATCGTACGTTCGTACGAATGAAATAACGAACGAACGTACGTACGAACGTAAGCACGTACGAATGCACAAAAGAACAATCGGACGATCCAACTAACGAAAGTACGTTCAAACGAACCAACGTATATACGTACGTATGTACGTACGAATGAACATAGGTAAGTACGAACGAACGAACCTACTTTCGTACGAACGAAAGAACGAACGTACCTTCGTACGTACGAATGAACGAAAGATCCAACGAACGAACGAACGTACGTAAGAACGAACGCTCGAACAAACAAAAGAAAGAACGATTGAAGGAACGAACGAATGTAAGTATGTACGTACGAACGAAATGAAGCAGCAAGCGAACGTACGACCGAACTAACGAATGAACTTACGTACGTACGAACGAACGAAATATCGTACGTACGTAATTAGGTATTTATTTACGATCGAACGAACAAAGGAAAGTACGTACGAACGCAAGTGCGACCGTAGGAACGTACGTTCGTACGAATTAAATAACTAACGAACGACCGATCGAACGACGATACAACGAACGTACGTACAAACGAACCAACGTATAAACGTACGTACGTACGAATGAACGAACGATCCAACGAAAGAACGAACGAAAGTACGTACGTACGACCGGACCAATGGACGAACGATCAAACAAACAAGAGAAAGAACGATTGAAGGAAAGAACGAATGTAAGTATGTACGTAGGTACGAACGAACAAACGAGGAAACGAACGTACGTAAGTACGTACTGACGAAAGAACAAACGAAATTACGTACGTACGGACGAAAGGATAAACGAACGAAATCATCTACGTACGATCGAACGAGCGAATGAACGTACGTAAGTTCATTCTTTAGTTCGTTCGTACGTTCGTTCTTACCTTCGCTTGCTCCTTCATTTCGTTCGTACGTACTATCGTTCGTTCGTACATACGTTCAATCTCTCGTTCGTTCGTACATACGTTCATTCTCTCGTTCGTACGTACGGAGGTACGTAGATGCTTTCGTTTGTTTATTCTGGCGTCCGTCCGTGCGTTCGTTCTTTCGTACGTTCATTCGTTTCCTCGTTTGTTCGTTCTTTCGTTCGTACCTACGTACATACTTACATTCGTTCGTTCCTTCAATCGTTCTTTCTTTTGTTTGTTCGATCGTTCGTTCATTCGTACGTACGTACGTATATACGTTGGTTCGTTTGTACGTACGTTCGTTGTATCGTTCGTGTGTGCATTCGTACGTACGTACGTACGTATATACGTTGGTTCGTTTGAACGTACTTTCGTTTGTTGGATCGTTCGATTGTTCTTTTGTGCATTCGTACGTACGTTCCTACGTTCGTTCGATCGATCGTGCGTTCGTACGTGCTTATGTACGTACGTTCGTTCGTTATTTCTTTCGCACGAACGTACGATACTACGGTCGCTCTTGCGAACGAAATGAAGCAGCAAGCGAACGTACGAACGAACGTACGACCGAACTAACGAATGAACTTACGAACGAACGAAATATCGTACGTACGAACGAACGAAATATCGTACGTACGTAATTACGTATTTACGATCGAATGAACAAACGAAAGTACGTACGAACGCAAGTGCGACCGTAGGAACGTAGGTTCGTACGAATTAAATAATTAACGAACGACCGAACGAACTAACGTACGTACGTACGAATGCACAAAGGAACAAACGAACGTACGTACAAACGAACCAACGTATATACGTACGTACGTACGAACGAACGTACGGACGGACGGACGCCAGAATAAACGAACGAAAGCATCTACGTACCTCCGTACGTACGAACGAGAGAATGAACTTATGTACGTACGAACGATAGTACGTACCAACGAAATGAAGGAGCAAGCGAACGTACTTACGTATTTACGATCGAACGAGCGAACGAACGAACGCAAGAGCGACCGTAGTATCGTACGTACGAACGAACGAACGTACGTACGAACGAACGAACGTACGTACGAACGAACGAATGAACTAACGTACGTACGTACGAATGCACAAAGGAACAATCGAACGATACAACGAACGTACGTACAAACGAACCAACGTATATACGTACGTACATACGAATAAACGAACGATCCAACGAAAGAACGAACGAATGTACGTACGTACGACCGGACCAATGGACGAACGATCAAACAAACAAGAGAAAGAACGATTGAAGGAAAGAACGAATGTAAGTATGTACGTAGGTACGAACGAACAAACGAGGAAACGAACGTAAGTAATTACGTACTGACGAAAGAACAAACGAAATTACGTACGTACGGACGGACGTACGAAAGAATAAACGAACGAAATCATCTACGTACGATCGAACGAACGTACGTAAGTTCATTCTTTAGTTCGTTCGTACGTTCGTTCTTCCGTTCGCTTGCTCCTTCATTTCGTTCGTACGTACTATCGTTCGTTCGTACATACGTTCATTCTCTCGTTCGTTCGTACATACGTTCATTCTCTCGTTCGTACGTACGTAGATGCTTTCGTTTGTTTATTCTGGCGTCCGTCCGTACGTTCGTTCGTTCTTTCGTACGTACATTTGTTTCCTCGTTTGTTCGTTCTTTCGTTCGTACCTACGTACATACTTACATTCGTTCGTTCCTCAATCGTTCTTTCTTTTGTTTGTTCGATCGTTCGTTCTTACGTACGTTCGTCGGATCTTTCGTTCATTCGTATGTACTTAGGTACGTTCGTTCTTTCGTTCGTACGAAAGTACGTTCGTACTTACGTATGTTCATTCGTACGTATATACGTTCGTATATACGTTGGTTCGTTTGAACGTACGTTCGTTTCTGGGATCGTTCGTTCATTCGTACGTACGTATATACGTTGGTTCGTTTGTACGTACGTTCGTTGGATCGTTCGTTCATTCGTACGTACGTACGTACGTATATACGTTCGTTCGTTTGTACGTACGTTAGTTGTATCGTACGTCCGTTCGTTCGGTCGTTCGTTAGTTATTTAATTCGTACGAACGTACGTTCCTACGGTCGCACTTGCGTTCGTACGTACTTTCGTTTGTTCGTTCGATCGTAAATACGTAATTACGTACGTACGATATTTCGTTCGTTCGTACGTACGTACGTTCATTCGTACGTACGTACGTTAGTTCATTCGTTTGTACGAAAGTACGTTCGTTCGTTCGTACTTACGTTCATTCGTACGTATATACGTTGGTTCGTTTGAACGTACGTTCGTTTGAACGTACGTTCGTTTGAACGTACGTTCGTTTGTTGGATCGTTCTTTTGTTCGTTTGTGCATTCGTACGTACGTTCCTACGTTCGTTCGATCGTGCGTTCGCGCGTGCTTACGTACGTACGTACGTTCGTTCGTTATTTCACTCGTACGAACGTACGTTCCTACGGTCGCACTTGCGTTCGTTCGTTTGTTCGTAAATACGTATGTACGATATTTCGTTCCTTCGTACGTACATACGTACGTACGTAAGTTCATTCGTTTGTTCGTTTGCTTGCTCCTTCATCTCGTTCGTTCGTTCGTACGTACGTACGTACTATCGTTCGTTCGTACATACGTTCATTTGCTCGTTCGTTCGTACGTAGAAGCTTTCGTTCGTTTATTCTTTCGTCCGTCCGTCCGTCCGTACGTAATTTCGTTCGTTCTTTCGTCAGTACGTACTTACGTACGTTCGTTTCCTCGTTTGTTCGTGCGTAACTACTTACATACTTACATTCGTTCTTTCTCTTGTTTGTTTGATCGTTCGTCCATTGGTCCGGTCGTACGTACGTACATGTGTTCGTTCTTTCGTTGGATCGTTCGTTCATTCGTACGTACGTACGTACGTATATACGTTCGTTCGTTTGTACGTACGTTAGTTGTATCGTACGTCCGTTCGTTCGGTCGTTCGTTAGTTATTTAATTCGTACGAACGTACGTTCCTACGGTCGCACTTGCGTTCGTACGTACTTTCGTTTGTTCGTTCGATCGTAAATACGTAATTACGTACGTACGATATTTCGTTCGTTCGTACGTACGTACGTTCATTCGTACGTACGTACGTACGTTCGCTTGCTGCTTCATTTCGTTCGTTCGTTCGTACGTACGTACGTTCGTTCGTACATACCTATATACGTTCATTCGTACATACCTATATTCGTTCATTCGCTCGTTCGTACGTACGGAGTTACGTAGATGCTTTCGTTCGTTTTTTCTTTCGTCCGTCCCTACGCACGTACGTACGTTCGTTATTTCATTCGTACGAACGTACGATCCTACGGTCGCTCTTGCGAACGAAATGAAGCAGCAAGCGAACGTACGAACGAACGTACGACCGAACTAACGAATGAACTTACGAACGAACGAAATATCGTACGTACGTAATTACGTATTTACGATCGAACGAGCGAGCGAATGAACGAGCGAACGAACGAACGCAAGAGCGACCGTAGGATCGTATGTTCGAACGAATGAAATAACGAACGAACGTAAGTACGTGCGGACGGACGAACGAACGTACGTAAGTACGTAAGAACGAACGAACGATCGAAACAAACGAACGTTGGAACGTACGAACTAACAAACGAACGTACGTACGTACGAATCCAGAAAAGAACAAACGAACGATCCAACGAACGAACGTACGCACGTATGTAATTACGTAAGTACAATCGAACCAACGCATATACGTATGTACGTACGTATGTTCGAACGAACGTACTTTCGTACGAACGAAAGAACGAGGAAACGTTCATTCTCTCGTTCGTACGTACGTAGATGCTTTCGTTTGTTTATTCTGGCGTCCGTCCGTACGTTCGTTCGTTCTTTCGTACGTACATTCGTTTCCTCGTTTGTTCGTTCTTTCGTTCGTACCTACGTACATACTTACATTCGTTCGTTCCTCAATCGTTCTTTCTTTTGTTTGTTCGATCGTTCGTTCTTACGTACGTTCGTCGGATCTTTCGTTCATTCGTATGTACTTAGGTACGTTCGTTCTTTCGTTCGTACGAAAGTACGTTCGTACTTACGTATGTTCATTCGTACGTATATACGTTCGTATATACGTTGGTTCGTTTGAACGTACGTTCGTTTCTGGGATCGTTCGTTCATTCGTACGTACGTATATACGTTGGTTCGTTTGTACGTACGTTCGTTGTATCGTTCGTCTGTGCATTCGTACGTACGTACGTTAGTTCATTCGTTTGTACGAAAGTACGTTCGTTCGTTCGTACTTACGTTCATTCGTACGTATATACGTTGGTTCGTTTGAACGTACGTTCGTTTGAACGTACGTTCGTTTGAACGTACGTTCGTTTGTTGGATCGTTCTTTTGTTCGTTTGTGCATTCGTACGTACGTTCCTACGTTCGTTCGATCGTGCGTTCGCGCGTGCTTACGTACGTACGTACGTTCGTTCGTTATTTCACTCGTACGAACGTACGTTCCTACGGTCGCACTTGCGTTCGTTCGTTTGTTCGTAAATACGTATGTACGATATTTCGTTCCTTCGTACGTACATACGTACGTACGTAAGTTCATTTGTTTGTTCGTTTGCTTGCTCCTTCATCTCGTTCGTTCGTTCGTACGTACGTACGTACTATCGTTCGTTCGTACATACGTTAATTTGCTCGTTCGTTCGTACGTAGAAGCTTTCGTTCGTTTATTCTTTCGTCCGTCCGTCCGTCCGTACGTAATTTCGTTCGTTCTTTCGTCAGTACGTACTTACGTACGTTCGTTTCCTCGTTTGTTCGTGCGTAACTACTTACATACTTACATTCGTTCTTTCTCTTGTTTGTTTGATCGTTCGTCCATTGGTCCGGTCGTACGTACGTACATGTGTTCGTTCTTTCGTTGGATCGTTCGTTCATTCGTACGTACGTACGTACGTATATACGTTCGTTCGTTTGTACGTACGTTAGTTGTATCGTTCGATTGTTCCTTTGTGCATTCGTACGTACGTACGTTAGTTCATTCGTTCGTTCGTTCGTACGTCCGTTCGTTCGGTCGTTCGTTAGTTATTTAATTCGTACGAACGTACGTTCCTACGGTCGCACTTGCGTTCGTACGTACTTTCGTTTGTTCGTTCGATCGTAAATACGTAATTACGTACGTACGATATTTTGTTCGTTCGTACGTACGTACGTTCATTCGTTAGTTCGGTCGTACATTCGCTTGCTGCTTCATTTCGTTCGTTCGTTCGTACGTACGTACGTTCGTTCGTACATACCTATATACGTTCATTCGTACATACCTATATACGTTCATTCGCTCGTTCGTACGTACGGAGTTACGTAGATGCTTTCGTTCGTTTTTTCTTTCGTCCGTCCCTACGCACGTACGTACGTTCGTTTCCTCGTTCTTTCGTTCGTACGAAAGTACGTTCGTTCGTTGGATCGTTCTTTTGTTCTTTTCTGGATTCGTACGTACGTACGTTCGTTTGTTAGTTCGTACGTTCCTACGTTCGTTTGTTTCGATCGTTCGTTCGTTCTTACGTACGTACGTACGTTCGTTCGTCCGTTCGCACGTACGTACGTTCGTTCGTTATTTCATTCGTTCGAACGTACGATCCTACAGTCGCTCTTGCGTTCGTTCGTTCGCTCTTGCGTTCGTTCGTTCGCTCTTGCGTTCGTTCGTTCGCTCGTAAATACGTAATTAGGTACGTACGATATTTTGTTCGTTCGGACGTACATACGTAAGTTCATTTTTTCCCTCGTTCGTACGTTCGCTTGCTCCTTCATTTCGTTGGTACGTACTATCGTTCGTTCGTACATGCGTTCATTCTCTCGTTCGTACGTACGGAGGTACGTAGATGCTTTCGTTCGTTTATTCTGGCGTCCGTCCGTACGTTCGATCGTTCGTACGTACGTTCGTTCGTTCGTACCAACGTACATACTTACATTCGTTCGATCCTTCAATCGTTCTTTCTTTTGTTTTTTCGATCGTTCCTTCTTACGTACGTTCGTTCGTTCGTACTTACGTATGTTCATTCGTACGTACATAGTACGTATACAGGTTGGTTCGTTTGAAGGTACGTTCGTTTGTTGGATCGTTCTTTTGTTCGTTTGTGCATTCGTACGTACGTTCCTACGTTCGTTCGATCGTGCGTTCGCTCGTGCTTACGTACGTACGTACGTTCGTTCGTTATTTCACTCGTACGATCGTACGTTCCTACGGTCGCACTTGCGTTCGTTCGTTCGTTCGTAAATACGTATGTACGATATATCGTTCCTTCGTACGTACATACGTACGTACGTAAGTTCATTCGTTAGTTCGTTTGCTTGCTCCTTCATCTCGTTCGTTCGTTCGTACGTACGTACGTACTATCATTCGTTCGTACATACGTTCATTCGCTCGTTCGTTCGTACGTAGAAGCTTTCGTTCGTTTATTCTTTCGTCCGTCCGTCCGTACGTACGTAATTTCGTTCGTTCTTTCGTCAGTACGTACTTACGTACGTTCGTTTCCTCGTTTGTTCGTTCGTACCTACTTACATACTTACATTCGTTCTTTCTCTTGTTTGTTTGATCGTTCGTCCATTGGTCCGGTCGTACGTACGTACATTTGTTCGTTCTTTCGTTGGATCGTTCGTTCATTCGGACGTACGTACGTATATACGTTCGTTCGTTTGTACGTACGTTAGTTGTATCGTTCGATTGTTCCTTTGTGCATTCGTACGTACGTAGGTTAGTTCATTCGTTCGTTCGTTCGTACGTCCGTTCGTTCGTTAGTTATTTAATTCGTACGAACGTACGTTCCTACGGTCGCACTTGCGTTCGTACGTACTTTCCTTTGTTCGTTCGATCGTAAATAAATACGTAATTACGTACGTACGATATTTCGTTCGTTCGTACGTACGTAAGTTCATTCGTTAGTTCGGTCGTACGTTCGTTCGTACGTTCCTTCAATCGTTCTTTCTTTTGTTTGTTCGATCGTTCGTTCTTACGTACGTTCGTTCGTTCGTGGGATCTTTCGTTCATTCGTACGTACGAAGGTACGTTCGTTCTTTCGTTCGTACGAAAGTAGGTTCGTTCGTTCGTACTTACGTATGTTCATTCGTACGTACATACGTACGTATATACGTTGGTTCGTTTGAACGTACTTTCGTTTGTTGGATCGTTCGATTGTTCTTTTGTGCATTCGTACGTGCTTACGTACGTTCGTTTCTTCGTTTGTTCGTTCGTACCTACTTACATACTTACATTCGTTCTTTCTCTTGTTTGTTTGATCGTTCGTCCATTGGTCCGGTCGTACGTACGTACATTTGTTCGTTCTTTCGTTGGATCGTTCGTTCATTCGTACGTACGTACGTACGTATATACGTTCGTTCGTTTGTACGTACGTTTGTTGTATCGTTCGATTGTTCCTTTGTGCATTCGTACGTACGTACGTTAGTTCATTCGTTCGTTCGTTCGTACGTCCGTTCGTTCGGTCGTTCGTTAGTTATTTAATTCGTACGAACGTACGTTCCTACGGTCGCACTTGCGTTCGTACGTACTTTCGTTTGTTCGTTCGATCGTAAATACGTAATTACGTACGTACGATATTTCGTTCGTTCGTACGTACGTACGTTCATTCGTTAGTTCGGTCGTACGTTCGCTTGCTGCTTCATTTCGTTCGTTCGTTCGTACGTACGTACGTTCGTTCGTACATACCTATATACGTTCATTCGTACATACCTATATTCGTTCATTCGCTCGTTCGTACGTACGGAGTTACGTAGATGCTTTCGTTCGTTTTTTCTTTCGTCCGTCCCTACGCACGTACGTACGTTCGTTATTTCATTCGTACGAACGTACGATCCTACGGTCGCTCTTGCGAACGAAATGAAGCAGCAAGCGAACGTACGAACGAACGTACGACCGAACTAACGAATGAACTTACGAACGAACGAAATATCGTACGTACGTAATTACGTATTTACGATCGAACGAGCGAGCGAATGAACGAGCGAACGAACGAACGCAAGAGCGACCGTAGGATCGTATGTTCGAACGAATGAAATAACGAACGAACGTAAGTACGTGCGGACGGACGAACGAACGTACGTAAGTACGTAAGAACGAACGAACGATCGAAACAAACGAACGTTGGAACGTACGAACTAACAAACGAACGTACGTACGTACGAATCCAGAAAAGAACAAACGAACGATCCAACGAACGAACGTACGCACGTATGTAATTACGTAAGTACAATCGAACCAACGCATATACGTATGTACGTACGTATGTTCGAACGAACGTACTTTCGTACGAACGAAAGAACGAGGAAACGAACGTACGTAAGTACGAACGAACGTACGTAAGTACGAACGACAGTACGTACGTGCGTAGGGACGGACGAAAGAAAAAACGAACGAAAGCATCTACGTAACTGCGTACGTACGAACGAGCGAATGAACGTATATAGGTATGTACGAATGAACGTATATAGGTATGTCCGAACGAACGCACGTACGTACGAACGAACGAACGAAATGAAGCAGCAAGCGAACGTACGAACGAACGTACGACCGAACTAACGAATGAACTTACGTACGTACGTACGAACGAAATATCGTACGTACGTAATTTCGTATTTACGATCGAACGAACAAACGAAAGTACGTACGAACGCAAGTGCGACCGTAGGAACGTACGTTCGTACGAATTAAATAACTAACGAACGACCGAACGGACGGACGAACGAACGAACGTACGTACGAACGAACAAACGAATGAACTAACGTACGTACGTACGAATGCACAAACGAACGATACAACGAACGTACGTACAAACGAACCAACGTATATACGTACGTCCGTACGAATGAACGAACGATCCAACGAAAGAACGAACGAATGTACGTACGTACGACCGGACCAATGGAACGAACGATCAAACAAACAAGAGAAAGAACGATTGAAGGAAAGAACGAATGTAAGTATGTACGTAGGTACGAACGAACAAACGAGGAAACGAACGTAAGTAATTACGTACTGACGAAAGAACGAACGAAAGTAGGTACGTACGGACGGACGAAAGAATAAACGAACGAAAGCATCTACGTACGAACGAACGAGCGAATGAACGTATGTACGAACGAACGAACGAAATGAAGAAGCAAGCAAACGAACGTACGTGCGAACGAACAAACGAATGAACTTACGATAGAAACAAACGAACGTAGGAACGTACGAACTAACAAACGAACGTACGTACGTACGAATCCAGAAAAGAACAAACGAACGATCCAACGAACGAACGTACGCACGTATGTAATTACGTAAGTACAATCGAACCAACGCATATACGTATGTACGTACGTATGTTCGAACGAACGTACTTTCGTACGAACGAAAGAACGAAGAAACGAACGTACGTAAGTACGAGCGAACTTACGTAAGTACGAACGAACGTACGTAAGTACGAACGAACGTACGTACGTGCGTAGGGACGGACGAAAGAAAAAACGAACGAAAGCATCTACGTAACTCCGTACGTACGAACGAGCGAATGAACGTATATAGGTATTTACGAATGAACGTATATAGGTATGTACGAACGAACGTACGTACGTACGAACGAACGAACGAAATGAAGCAGCAAGCGAACGTACGAACGAACGTAAGACCAAACTAACGAATGAACTTACGTACGTACGAACTAACGAAATATCGTACGTACGTAATTACGTATTTACGATCGAACGAACAAACGAAAGTACGTACGAGCGCAAGTGCGACCGTAGGAACGTACGTTCGTACGAATTAAATAACTAACGAACGACCGAACGAAAGTACGTATGTACGGACGGACGGACGGACGAAAGAATAAACGAACGAAAGCATCTACGTAGGAACGAACGAGCGAATGAACGTATGTACAAACGAACGATAGTACGTACGTTCGAATGAACGAACGAAATGAAGGAGCAAGCAAACGAACGTACGTGCGAACGAACTAATGAATGAAATTACGTATGTACGTACGAAGGAACGAAATATCGTACATACGTATTTACGATCGAACGAACGGACGCAAGTGCGACCGTGGGAACGTACCTTCGTACGAGTGAAATAACGAACGAACGTACGTACTTTCGTACGAACGAACGAACGTACTTTCGTACGAACGAAAGAACGAACGTACCTACGTACGTACGAATGAACGAAAGATCCAACGAACGAACTAACGTACGTAAGAACGAACGATCGAACAAACAAAAGAAAGAACGATTGAAGGAACGAACGAATGTAAGTATGTACGTAGGTACGAACGAAAGAACGAACGAACGAACGAACGAACGAACGTACGTACGAACGATCGAACGAACGTACGGACGGACGCCAGAATAAACGAACGAAAGCATCTACGTACCTCCTTACGTACGGACGGACGCCAGAATAAACGAACGAAAGCATCTACGTACCTCCTTACGTACGAACGAGAGAATGAACGTATGTACGAACGAACGATAGTACGTACCAACGAAATGAGGGAGCAAGCGAACGTACGAACGAACTACAGAATGAACTTACGTATGTACGTCCGAACGAACAAAATATCGTACGTACGTAATTACGTATTTACGATCGAACGAGCGAACGAACGAACGCAAGAGCGACCGTAGAATCGTACGTTCGAACGAATGAAATAACGAACGAACGTTCGTACGTGCGGATGGGCGAACGAAGGTACGAACGATCCAACGAACGAACGTACGCACGTATGTAATTACGTAAGTACAATCGAACCAACGCATATACGTATGTACGTACGTATGTTCGAACGAACGTACTTTCGTACGAACGAAAGAACGAGGAAACGAACGTACGTTGGTTCGTTTGTACGTACGTTCGTTGTATCGTTCGATTGTTCCTTTGTGCATTCGTACGTACGTACGTTAGTTCATTCGTTCGTTCGTACGTACGTTCGTTCGTACGTATGTACGTTCGTTCGTTCGACCGTCCGTTCGGTCGTTCGTTCGTTATTTCATTCGTACGAAGGTACGATCCTACGGTCGTTCTTGCGTTAGTTCGTTCGCTCGTTCGATCGTAAATACGTAATTACGTACGTACGATATTTTGTTCGTTCGGACGGACATACGTAAGTTCATTCTTTATTTCGTTCGTACGTTCGCTTGCTCCTTCATTTCGTTGGTACGTACTATCGTTCGTACGTACATACGTTCATTCTCTCGTTCGTACGTACGGAGGTACGTAGATGCTTTCGTTCGTTTATTCGATCGTTCGTACGTACGTTCGTTTGTTCGTTCGTTCGTACCTACGGACATACTTACATTCGTTCGTTCATTCGTACGTACGTACGTATATACGTTGGTTCGTTTGTACGTACATTCGTTGTATCGTTCGTTTGTTCCTTTGTGCATTCGTACGTACGTACGTTAGTTCGTTCGGTCGTTCGTTAGTTATTTAATTCGTACGAACCTACGTTCCTACGGTCGCACTTGCGTTCGTACGTACTTTCGTTTGTTCATTCGATCGTAAATACGTAATTACGAACGTACGATATTTCGTTCGTTCGTACGTACGATATTTCGTTCGTTCGTAAGTTCATTCGTTAGTTCGGTTGTACGTTCGTTCGTACGTTCGCTTGCTGCTTCATTTTGTTCGCAAGAGCGACCGTAGGATCGTACGCTCGTACGAATGAAATAACGAACGAACGTACGTACGTACGTAAGCACGTACGAATGCACAAAAGAACAATCGGACGATCCAACTAACGAAAGTACGTTCAAACGAACCAACGTATATACGTACGTATGTACGTACGAATGAACATACGTAAGTACGAACGAACGAACCTACTTTCGTACGAACGAAAGAACGAACGTACCTTCGTACGTACGAATGAACGAAAGATCCAACGAACGAACGAACGTACGTAAGAACGAACGATCGAACAAACAAAAGAAAGAACGATTGAAGGAACGAACGAATGTAAGTATGTACGTACGAACAAAATGAAGCAGCAAGCGAACGTACGACCGAACTAACGAATGAACTTACGTACGTACGAACGAACGAAATATCGTACGTACGTAATTAGGTATTTATTTACGATCGAACGAACAAAGGAAAGTACGTACGAACGCAAATGAGACCGTAGGAACGTACGTTCTTACGAATTAAATAAGTAACGAACGACCGGTCGAACGGACGTACGAACGAACGAACGTACGTACGAATGCACAAAGGAACAATCGAACGATACAACGAACGTACGTAGAAACGAACCAACGTATATACGTACGTACGTACGAATGAACGAACGATCCAACGAAAGAACGAACGAATGTACGTACGTACGACCGGACCAATGGACGAACGATCGAACAAACAAGAGAAAGAACGAATGTAAGTATGTAAGTAGGTACGAACGAACAAACGAGGATACGAACGTAAGTAAGTGCGTACTGACGAAAGAACGAACGAAATTACGGTCGTACGGACGGACGGACGAAAGAATAAACGAACGAAAGCATCTACGTACGAACGAACGAGCGAATGAACGTATGTACGAACGAACGATAGTACGTACGAACGAACGAACGAAATGAAGGAGCAAGCAAACGAACTAACGAATGAACTTACGTAGGTACGTATGTACGTACGAAGGAACGAAATATCGTACATACGTATTTACGAACGAACGAACGATCGCAAGTGCGACCGTAGGAACGTACGTTCGTACGAGTGAAATAACGAACGAACGTACGTACGTACGTAAGCACGAGCGAACGCACGATCGATCGAACGAACGTAGGAACGTACGTACGAATGCACAAAATAACAAAAGAACGATCCAACAAACGAACGTACGTTCAAACGAACCAACGTATATACGTACGTATGTACGTACGAATGAACATACGTAAGTACGAACGAACGAACGAACGAACGTACGTAAGAACGAACAATCGAACAAACAAAAGAAAGAACGATTGAAGGAACGAACAAATGTAAGTATGTACGTAGGTACGAACGAACGAACAAACGAACGTACGTACGAACGATCGAACGAACGTACGGACGGACGCTTGAATAAACGAACAAAAGCATCTACGTCCCTCCGTACGTACGAACGAGAGAATGAACGTATGTACGAACGAACGATAGTACGTACCAACGAAATGAAGGAGAAAGCGAACGTACGAACGAACTAAAGAATGAACTTACGTATGTACGTTGGAACGAACAATATTTCGTACGTACGTAATTACGTATTTACGATCGAACGAGCGAACGAACGAACGCAAGAGCGACCGTAGGATCGTACGTTCGAACGAATGAAATAACGAACGAACGTACGTACGTGCGGACGGACGAACGAACGTACCTGCGTACGTAAGAACGAACGAACGATCGAATCGAACGAACGTAGGAACGTACGAACTAACAAACGAACGTACGTACGTACGAATCCAGAAAAGAACAAACGAACGATCCAACGAACGAACGTACGCACGTATGTAATTACGTAAGTACAATCGAACCAACGCATATACGTATGTACGTACGTATGTTCGAACGAACGTACTTTCGTACGAACGAAAGAACGAGGAAACGAACGTACGTAAGTACGAACGAACGTACGTACGTGCGTAGGGACGGACGAAAGAAAAAACGAACGAAAGCATCTACGTAACTCCGTACGTACGAACGAGCGAATGAACGTATATAGGTATGTACGAATGAACGTATATAGGTATGTAGGAACGAACGTACGTACGTACGAACGAACGTACGTACGTACGAACGAACGAACGAAATGAAGCAGCAAGCGAACGTACGACCGCACTAACGAATGAACTTACGTACGTACGAACGAACGAAATATCGTACGTACGTAATTACGTATTTACGATCGAAGGAACAAACGAAAGTACGTACGAACGCAAGTGCGACCGTAAGAACGTACGTTCGTACGAATTAAATAACAAACGAACGACCGAACGGACGGACGAACGAACGAACGTACGTACGAACGAACAAACGAATGAACTTACATACGTACGTACGAATGCACAAACGAACGATACAACGAACGTACGTACAAACGAACCAACGTATATATGTACGTACGTACGAATGAACGAACGATCCAACGAAAGAAAGAACGAATGTACGTACGTACGACCGGACCAATGGACGAACGATCAAACAAACAAGAGAAAGAACGATTGAAGGAAAGAACGAATGTAAGTATGTACGTAGGTACGAACGAACAAACGAGGAAACGAACGTACGTAAGTACGTACTGACGAAAGAACAAACGAAATTACGTACGTACTGACGTAAGGATAAACGAACGAAATCATCTACGTACGATCGAACGAGCGAATGAACGTACGTAAGTTCATTCTTTAGTTCGTTCGTACGTTCGTTCTTACGTTCGCTTGCTCCTTCATTTCGTTCGTACGTACTATCGTTCGTTCGTACATACGTTCAATCTCTCGTTCGTTCGTACATACGTTCATTCTCTCGTTCGTACGTACGGAGGTACGTAGATGCTTTCGTTTGTTTATTCTGGCGTCCGTCCGTGCGTTCGTTCTTTCGTACGTTCATTCGTTTCCTCGTTTGTTCGTTCTTTCGTTCGTACCTACGTACATACTTACATTCGTTCGTTCCTTCAATCGTTCTTTCTTTTGTTTTTTCGATCGTTCGTTCCTTCGTACGTACGTACGTGTATACGTTGGTTCGTTTGTACGTACGTTCGTTGTATCGTTCGTCTGTGCATTCGTACGTACGTACGTACGTATATACGTTGGTTCGTTTGAACGTACTTTCGTTTGTTGGATCGTTCGATTGTTCTTTTGTGCATTCGTACGTACGTTCCTACGTTCGTTCGATCGATCGTGCGTTCGTACGTGCTTACGTACGTACGTTCGTTCGTTATTTCTTTCGTACGAACGTACGATCCTACGGTCGCACTTGCGAACGAAATGAAGCAGCAAGCGAACGTACGAACGAACGTACGACCGAACTAACGAATGAACTTACGAACGAACGAAATATCGTACGTACGAACGAACGTAATATCGTACGTACGAACGCAAGTGCGACCGTAGGAACGTAGGTTCGTACGAATTAAATAACTAACGAACGACCGAACGAACTAACGTACGTACGTACGAATGCACAAAGGAACAAACGAACGTACGTACAAACGAACGTACGTACAAACGAACCAACCTATATACGTACGTACGTACGAACGATCGAACGAACGTACGGACGGACGGACGCCAGAATAAACGAACGAAAGCATCTACGTACCTCCGTACGTACAAACGAGAGAATGAACGTATGTACGTACGAACGATAGTACGTACGAACGATAGTACGTACCAACGAAATGAAGGAGCAAGCGAACGTAATTACGTATTTACGATCGAACGAGCGAACGAACGAACGCAAGAGCGACCGTAGGATCGTACGTTCGTACGAATGAAATAACGAACGAACCACCGAACGGACGGTCGAACGAACGAACGTACGTACGAACGAACGAACGTACGTACGAACGAACGAATGAACTAACGTACGTACGTACGAATGCACAAAGGAACAATCGAACGATACAACGAACGTACGTACAAACGAACCAACGTATATACGTACGTACGTACGAATAAACGAACGATCCAACGAATGAACGAACGAATGTACGTACGTACGACCGGACCAATGGACGAACGATCAAACAAACAAGAGAAAGAACGATTGAAGGAAAGAACGAATGTAAGTATGTACGTAGGTACGAACGAACAAACGAGGAAACGAACGTACGTAAGT
This sequence comes from Octopus bimaculoides, assembly GCF_046866305.1. Taxonomy (NCBI): domain Eukaryota; kingdom Metazoa; phylum Mollusca; class Cephalopoda; order Octopoda; family Octopodidae; genus Octopus; species Octopus bimaculoides. Next base: position 41,296,775 of record NC_142945.1, on the reverse strand, counting down.
ACGTACTGACGAAAGAACAAACGAAATTACGTACGTACGGACGAAAGGATAAACGAACGAAATCATCTACGTACGATCGAACGAGCGAATGAACGTACGTAAGTTCATTCTTTAGTTCGTTCGTACGTTCGTTCTTACGTTCGCTTGCTCCTTCATTTCGTTCGTACGTACTATCGTTCGTTCGTACATACGTTCAATCTCTCGTTCGTTCGTACATACGTTCATTCTCTCGTTCGTACGTACGGAGGTACGTAGATGCTTTCGTTTCTTTATTCTGGCGTCCGTCCGTGCGTTCGTTCTTTCGTACGTTCATTCGTTTCCTCGTTTGTTCGTTCTTTCGTTCGTACCTACGTACATACTTACATTCGTTCGTTCCTTCAATCGTTCTTTCTTTTGTTTGTTCGATCGTTCGTTCATTCGTACGTACGTACGTATATACGTTGGTTCGTTTGTACGTACGTTCGTTGTATCGCTCGTCTGTGCATTCGTACGTACGTACGTACGTATATACGTTGGTTCATTTGAACGTACTTTCGTTTGTTGGATCGTTCGATTGTTCTTTTGTGCATTCGTACGTACGTTCCTACGTTCGTTCGATCGATCGTGCGTTCGTACGTGCTTACGTACGTACGTTCGTTCGTTATTTCTTTCGTACGAACGTACGATCCTACGGTCGCTTTTGCGAACGAAATGAAGCAGCAAGCGAACGTACGAACGAACGTACGACCGAACTAACGAATGAACTTACGAACGAACGAAATATCGTACGTACGAACGAACGAAATATCGTACGTACGTAATTACGTATTTACGATCGAATGAACAAACGAAAGTACGTACGAACGCAAGTGCGACCGTAGGAACGTAGGTTCGTACGAATTAAATAACTAACGAACGACCGAACGAACTAACGTACGTACGTACGAATGCACAAAGGAACAAACGAACGTACGTACAAACGAACCAACGTATATACGTACGTACGTACGAACGATCGAACGAACGTACGTACGGACGGACGCCAGAATAAACGAACGAAAGCATCTACGTACCTCCGTACGTACGAACGAGAGAATGAACGTATGTACGTACGAACGGTAGTACGTACCAACGAAATGAAGGAGCAAGCGAACTTACTTACGTATTTACGATCGAACGAGCGAACGAACGAACGCAAGAGCGACCGTAGGATCGTACGTTCGTACGAATGAAATAACGAACGAACGACCGAACGGACGGTCGAACGAACGAACGTACGTACGAACGAACGAACGTACGTACGAACGAACGAACGTACGTACGAACGAACGAATGAACTAACGTACGTACGTACGAATGCACAAAGGAACAATCGAACGATACAACGAACGTACGTACAAACGAACCAACGTTTATACGTACGTACGTACGAATAAACGAACGATCCAACGAAAGAACGAACGAATGTACGTACGTACGACCGGACCAATGGACGAACGATCAAACAAACAAGAGAAAGAACGATTGAAGGAAAGAACGAATGTAAGTATGTACGTAGGTACGAACGAACAAACGAGGAAACGAACGTAAGTAATTACGTACTGACGAAAGAACAAACGAAATTACGTACGTACGGACGGACGTACGAAATAATAAACGAACGAAATCATGTACGTACGATCGAACGAACGTACGTAAGTTCATTCTTTAGTTCGTTCGTACGTTCGTTCTTACGTTCGTTTGCTCCTTCATTTCGTTCGTACGTACTATCGTTCGTTCGTACATACGTTCATTCTCTCGTTCGTTCGTACATACGTTCATTCTCTCGTTCGTACGTACGTAGATGCTTTCGTTTGTTTATTCTGGCGTCCGTCCGTACGTTCGTTCGTTCTTTCGTACGTACATTCGTTTCCTCGTTTGTTCGTTCTTTCGTTCGTACCTACGTACATACTTACATTCGTTCGTTCCTCAATCGTTCTTTCTTTTGTTTGTTCGGTCGTTCGTTCTTACGTACGTTCGTTGGATCTTTCGTTCATTCGTATGTACGTAGGCACGTTCGTTCTTTCGTTCGTACGAAAGTACGTTCGTACTTACGTATGTTCATTCGTACGTATATACGTTCGTATATACGTTGGTTCGTTTGAACGTACGTTCGTTTCTTCGATCGTTCGTTCATTCGTACGTACGTATATACGTTGGTTCGTTTGTACGTACGTTCGTTGTATCGTTCGTCTGTGCATTCGTACGTACGTACGTTAGTTCATTCGTTTGTACGAAAGTACGTTCGTTCGTTCGTACTTACGTTCATTCGTACGTATATACGTTGGTTCGTTTGAACGTACGTTCGTTTGTTGGATCGTTCGTTTGTTCTTTTGTGCATTCGTACGTACGTTCCTACGTTCGTTCGATCGGGCGTTCGTTCGTGCTTACGTACGTACGTACGTTCGTTCGTTATTTCACTCGTACGATCGTACGTTTCTACGGTCGCACTTGCGTTCATTCCTTCGTACGTACATACGTACGTAAGTTCATTCGTTATTTCGTTCGCACGTACGTTCGTTTGCTTGCTCCTTCATTTCGTTTGTTCGTTCGTACGTACGTACTATCGTTCGTTCGTACATACGTTCATTCGCTCGTTCGTTCGTACGTAGATGCTTTCGTTCGTTTATTCTTTCGTGCGTCCGTACGTACGTAATTTCGTTCGTTCTTTCGTCAGTACGTACTTACGTACGTTCGTTTCCTCGTTTGTTCGTTCGTACCTACGTACATACTTACATTCGTTCTTTCCTTCAATCGTTCTTTCTCTTGTTTGTTTGATCGTTCGTCCATTGGTCCGGTCGTACGTACGTACATTCGTTCGTTCTTTCGTTGGATCGTTCGTTCATTCGTACGTACGTACATATATACGTTGGTTCGTTTGTACGTACGTTCGTTGTATCGTTCGTTTGTGCATTCGTACGTACGTACGTTAGTTCATTCGTTTGTTCGTTCGTACGTACGTTCGTTCGTTAGTCCGTCCGTTCGGTCGTTCGTTACTTATTTAATTCGTACGAACGTACGTTCCTACGGTCGCACTTGCGTTCGTACGTACTTTCGTTTGTTCGTTCGATCGTAAATACGTAATTACGTACGTACGATATTTCGTTCGTTCGTACGTACGTAAGTTCGTTCGTTAGTTCGGTCGTACGTACGGAGTTACGTAGATGCTTTCGTTCGTTTTTTCTTTCGTCCGTCCCTACGCACGTACGTACGTTCGTTTCCTCGTTCTTTCGTTCGTACGAAAGTACGTTCGTTCGTTGGATCGTTCTTTTGTTCTTTTCTGGATTCGTACGTACGTACGTACGTTCGTTTGATTGTTCGTACGTTCCTACGTTCGTTTGTCTCGATCGTTCGTTCGTTCTTACGTACGTACGTACGTTCGTTCGTCCATCCGCACGTACGTACGTTCGTTCGTTATTTCATTCGTTCGAACGTACGATCCTACAGTCGCTCTTGCGTTCGTTCGTTTGCTCGTAAATACGTAATTACGTACGTACGATATTTTGTTCGTTCGGACGTACATACGTATGTTCATTCTTTAGTTCGTTCGTACGCTCGCTTGCTCCTCCAATTCGTTGGTACGTCCTATCGTTCGTTCGTACATACGTTCATTCTCTCGTTCGTACTTACGGAGGTACGTAGATGCTTTCGTTCGTTTATTCTGGCGTCCGTCCGTACGTTCGATCGTTCGTACGTACATTCGTTCGTTCGTACCTACGTACATACTTACATTCGTTCGATCCTTCAATCGTTCTTTCTTTTGTTTGTTCGATCGTTCGTTCTTACGTACGTTCGTTCGTACTTACGTATGTTCATTCGTACGTACATACGTATATACGTTGGTTCGTTTGAACGTACGTTCGTTTGTTGGATCGTTCTTTTGTTCGTTTGTGCATTCGTACGTACGTTCCTACGTTCGTTCGATCGTGCGTTCGCTCGTGCTTACGTACGTACGTACGTTCGTTCGTTATTTCACTCGTACGAACGTACGTTCCTACGGTCGCACTTGCGTTCGTTCGTTTGTTCGTAAATACGTATTTACGATATTTCGTTCGTTCGTACGTACATACGTACGTACGTAAGTTCATTCGTTAGTTCGTTTGCTTGCTCCTTCATCTCGTTCGTTCGTTCGTACGTACGTACGTACTATCGTTCGTTTGTACTTACGTTCATTTGCTCGTTCGTTCGTACGTAGAAGCTTTCGTTCGTTTATTCTTTCGTCCGTCCGTCCGTACGTACGTAATTTCGTTCGTTCTTTCGTCAGTACGTACTTACGTACGTTCGTTTCCTCGTTTGTTCGTTCGTACCTACTTACATACTTACATTCGTTCTTTCTCTTGTTTGTTTGATCGTTCGTCCATTGGTCCGGTCGTACGTACGTACATTTGTTCGTTCTTTCGTTGGATCGTTCGTTCATTCGTACGTACGTACGTATATACGTTCGTTCGTTTGTACGTACGTTCGTTGTATCGTTCGTCTGTGCATTCGTACGTACGTACGTTAGTTCATTCGTTTGTACGAAAGTACGTTCGTTCGTTCGTACTTACGTTCATTCGTACGTATATACGTTGGTTCGTTTGAACGTACGTTCGTTTGTTGGATCGTTCGTTTGTTCTTTTGTGCATTCGTACGTACGTTCCTACGTTCGTTCGATCGGGCGTTCGTTCGTGCTTACGTACGTACGTACGTTCGTTCGTTATTTCACTCGTACGATCGTACGTTTCTACGGTCGCACTTGCGTTCATTCCTTCGTACGTACATACGTACGTAAGTTCATTCGTTATTTCGTTCGCACGTACGTTCGTTTGCTTGCTCCTTCATTTCGTTTGTTCGTTCGTACGTACGTACTATCGTTCGTTCGTACATACGTTCATTCGCTCGTTCGTTCGTACGTAGATGCTTTCGTTCGTTTATTCTTTCGTGCGTCCGTACGTACGTAATTTCGTTCGTTCTTTCGTCAGTACGTACTTACGTACGTTCGTTTCCTCGTTTGTTCGTTCGTACCTACGTACATACTTACATTCGTTCTTTCCTTCAATCGTTCTTTCTCTTGTTTGTTTGATCGTTCGTCCATTGGTCCGGTCGTACGTACGTACATTCGTTCGTTCTTTCGTTGGATCGTTCGTTCATTCGTACGTACGTACATATATACGTTGGTTCGTTTGTACGTACGTTCGTTGTATCGTTCGTTTGTGCATTCGTACGTACGTACGTTAGTTCATTCGTTTGTTCGTTCGTACGTACGTTCGTTCGTTAGTCCGTCCGTTCGGTCGTTCGTTACTTATTTAATTCGTACGAACGTACGTTCCTACGGTCGCACTTGCGTTCGTACGTACTTTCGTTTGTTCGTTCGATCGTAAATACGTAATTACGTACGTACGATATTTCGTTCGTTCGTACGTACGTAAGTTTGTTCGTTAGTTCGGTCGTACGTACGGAGTTACGTAGATGCTTTCGTTCGTTTTTTCTTTCGTCCGTCCCTACGCACGTACGTACGTTCGTTTCCTCGTTCTTTCGTTCGTACGAAAGTACGTTCGTTCGTTGGATCGTTCTTTTGTTCTTTTCTGGATTCGTACGTACGTACGTACGTTCGTTTGATTGTTCGTACGTTCCTACGTTCGTTTGTTTCGATCGTTCGTTCGTTCTTACGTACGTACGTACGTTCGTTCGTCCATCCGCACGTACGTACGTTCGTTCGTTATTTCATTCGTTCGAACGTACGATCCTACAGTCGCTCTTGCGTTCGTTCGTTTGCTCGTAAATACGTAATTACGTACGTACGATATTTTGTTCGTTCGGACGTACATACGTATGTTCATTCTTTAGTTCGTTAGTACGCTCGCTTGCTCCTCCAATTCGTTGGTACGTCCTATCGTTCGTTCGTACATACGTTCATTCTCTCGTTCGTACTTACGGAGGTACGTAGATGCTTTCGTTCGTTTATTCTGGCGTCCGTCCGTACGTTCGATCGTTCGTACGTACATTCGTTCGTTCGTACCTACGTACATACTTACATTCGTTCGATCCTTCAATCGTTCTTTCTTTTGTTTGTTCGATCGTTCGTTCTTACGTACGTTCGTTCGTACTTACGTATGTTCATTCGTACGTACATACGTATATACGTTGGTTCGTTTGAACGTACGTTCGTTTGTTGGATCGTTCTTTTGTTCGTTTGTGCATTCGTACGTACGTTCCTACGTTCGTTCGATCGTGCGTTCGCTCGTGCTTACGTACGTACGTACGTTCGTTCGTTATTTCACTCGTACGAACGTACGTTCCTACGGTCGCACTTGCGTTCGTTCGTTTGTTCGTAAATACGTATTTACGATATTTCGTTCGTTCGTACGTACATACGTACGTACGTAAGTTCATTCGTTAGTTCGTTTGCTTGCTCCTTCATCTCGTTCGTTCGTTCGTACGTACGTACGTACTATCGTTCGTTTGTACATACGTTCATTTGCTCGTTCGTTCGTACGTAGAAGCTTTCGTTCGTTTATTCTTTCGTCCGTCCGTCCGTACGTACGTAATTTCGTTCGTTCTTTCGTCAGTACGTACTTACGTACGTTCGTTTCCTCGTTTGTTCGTTCGTACCTACTTACATACTTACATTCGTTCTTTCTCTTGTTTGTTTGATCGTTCGTCCATTGGTCCGGTCGTACGTACGTACATTTGTTCGTTCTTTCGTTGGATCGTTCGTTCATTCGTACGTACGTACGTATATACGTTCGTTCGTTTGTACGTACGTTAGTTGTATCGTTCGATTGTTCCTTTGTGCATTCGTACGTACGTACGTTAGTTCATTCGTTCGTTCGTTCGTACGTCCGTTCGTTCGTTAGTTATTTAATTCGTACGAACGTACGTTCCTACGGTCGCACTTGCGTTCGTACGTACTTTCCTTTGTTCGTTCGATCGTAAATAAATACGTAATTACGTACGTACGATATTTCGTTCGTTCGTACGTACGTAAGTTCATTCGTTAGTTCGGTCGTACGTTCGTTCGTACGTTCCTTCAAACGTTCTTTCTTTTGTTTGTTCGATCGTTCGTTCTTACGTACGTTCGTTCGTTCGTGGGATCTTTCGTTCATTCGTACCTACGAAGGTACGTTCGTTCTTTCGTTCGTACGAAAGTAGGTTCGTTCGTTCGTACTTACGTATGTTCATTCGTACGTACATACGTACGTATATACGTTGTTTCGTTTGAACGTACTTTCGTTTGTTGGATCGATCGATTGTTCTTTTGTGCATTCGTACGTGCTTACGTACGTACGTACGTTCGTTCGTTATTTCATTCGTACGAACGTACGATCCTACGGTCGCTCTTGCGAACGAAATGAAGCAGCAAGCGAACGTACGAACGAACGTACGACCGAACTAACGAATGAACTTAAGAACGAACGAAATATCGTACGTACGAACGAACGAAATATCGTACGTACGTAATTACGTATTTACGATCGAACGAGCGAGCGAATGAACGAGCGAACGAACGAACGCAAGAGCGACCGTAGGATCGTATGTTCGAACGAATGAAATAACGAACGAACGTAAGTAGGTGCGGACGGACGAACGAACGTACGTACGTACGTAAGAACGAACGAACGATCGAAACAAACGAAAGTTGGAACGTACGAACTAACAAACGAACGTACGTACGTACGAATCCAGAAAAGAACAAACGAACGATCCAACGAACGTACGTAAGTACGAACGAACGTACGTAAGTACGAACGACAGTACGTACGTGCGTAGGGACGGACGAAAGAAAAAACGAACGAAAGCATCTACGTAACTGCGTACGTACGAACGAGCGAATGAACGTATATAGGTATGTACGAATGAACGTATATAGGTATGTCCGAACGAACGCACGTACGTACGAACGAACGAACGAAATGAAGCAGCAAGCGAACGTACGAACGAACGTGCGACCAAACTTACGAATGAACTTACGTACGTACGTACGAACGAAATATCGTACGTACGTCATTTCGTATTTACGATCGAACGAACAAACGAAAGTACGTACGAACGCAAGTGCGACCGTAGGAACGTACGTTCGTACGAATTAAATAACTAACGAACGACCGAACGGACGGACGAACGAACGAACGTACGTACGAACGAACAACCGAATGAACTAACGTACGTACGTACGAATGCACAAACGAACGATACAACGAACGTACGTACAAACGAACCAACGTATATACGTACGTCCGTACGAATGAACGAACGATCCAACGAAAGAACGAACGAATGTACGTACGTACGACCGGACCAATGGACGAACGATCAAACAAACAAGAGAAAGAACGATTGAAGGAAAGAACGAATGTAAGTATGTACGTAGGTACGAACGAACAAACGAGGAAACGAACGTAAGTAATTACGTACTGACGAAAGAACGAACGAAAGTAGGTACGTACGGACGGACGAAAGAATAAACGAACGAAAGCATCTACGTACGAACGAACGAGCGAATGAACGTATGTACGTTTATTTTTTCGTCCGTCCGTCCGTACGTACGTACTTCCGTTCGTTCTTTCGTCAGTACGTACTTACGTACGTTCGTTTCTCGTTTGTTCGTTCGTACCTACATACATACTTACATTCGTTCTTTCCTTCAATCGTTCTTTCCTTCAATCGTTCTTTCCTTCAATCGTTCTTTCCTTCAATCGTTCTTTCCTTCAATCATTCTTTCTTTTGTTTGTTCGATCGTTCGTTCTTACGTACGTTCGTTCGTTCGTTGTATCTTTCGTTCATTCGTACGTACATACGTACGTACATACGTACGTATATACGTTGGTTCGTTTGAACGTACGTTCGTTTGTTGGATCGTTCGTTAGTTCTTTTGTGCATTCGTACGTAAGTTCCTACTTTCGTTCGATCGATCGTGCGTTCGTTCGTGCTTACGTAAGTACGTACGTTCGTTCGTTATTTCACTCGTACGATGGTACGTTCCTACGGTCGCACTTGCGTCCGTTCGTTCGATCGTAAATACGTATGTACGATATTTCGTTCCTTCGTACGTACATACGTAATTTCATTCATTTGTTCGTTCGCACGTACGTTCGTTTGCTTGCTCCTTCATTTCGTTAGTTCATTCGAACGTACGTAATATCGTTCGTTTGTATATACGTTCATTCGCTCGTTCGTTCGTACGTAGATGCTTTCGTTCGTTTATACTTTCGTCCGTCCGTCCGTACGTACGGACTTTCGTTCGTTCTGTCGTCAGTACGTAATTACTTACGTTCGTTTCCTCATTTGTTCGTTCGTACCTACGTACATACTTACATTCGTTCTTTCCTTCAATCGTTCTTTCTCTTGTTTGTTTGATCGTTCGTCCATTGGTCCGGTCGTACGTACGTACATTCGTTCGTTCTTTCGTTGGATCGTTCGTTCATTCGTACGTACGTACGTATATACGTTGGTTCGTTTGTACGTACGTTCGTTGTATCGTTCGTTTGTGCATTAGTACATACGTACGTTAGTTCATTCGTTTGTTCGTTCGTACGTGCGTTCGTTCGTCCGTCTGTTCGGTCGTTCGTTAGTTATTTAATTCGTACGATCGTACGTACCTACGGTCGCACTTGCGTAAGTACGTACCTTCGTTTGTTCGTTCGATCGTAAATACGTAATTACGTACGTACGATATTTCGTTCGTTCGTACGTACGTAAGTTCCTTCGTTAGTTCGGTCGTACGTTCGTTCGTACGTTCGCTTGCTGCTTCATTTCGTTCGTTCGTTCGTACGTACGTACGTTCGTTCGTACATACCTATATACGTTCATTCGTACATACCTATATACGTTCATTCGCTCGTTCGTACGTACGGAGTTACGTAGATGCTTTCGTTCGTTTTTTCTTTCGCCCGTCCCTACGCACGTACGTACGTTCGTACTTACGTACGCTCGTTCGTACTTACGTACGTTCGTTCGTACTTACGTACGTTCGTTCGTACTTACGTACGTTCGTTCGTACATACGCACGTTCGTTCGTACTTACGTACGTTCGTTCGTACTTACGTACGTTCGTTCGTACTTACGTACGTTCGTTTCCTCGTTCTTTCGTTCGTACGAAAGTACGTTCGTTCGAACATACGTACGTACATACGTATATGCGTTGGTTCGATTGTACTTACGTAATTACATACCTGCGTACGTTCATTAGTTGGATCGTTCGTTTGTTCTTTTCTGGATTCGTACGTACGTACGTTCGTTTGTTAGTTCGTACGTTCCTACGTTCGTTTGTTTCGATCGTAAGTTCATTTGTTTGTTCGTTCGCACGTACGTTCGTTTGTTTGCTCCTTCATTTCGTTCGTTCGTTCGTACATACGTTCATTCGCTCGTTCGTTCGTACGTAGATGCTTTTGTTCGTTTATTTTTTCGTCCGTCCGTCCGTCCGTACGTACTTTCGTTCGTTCTTTCGTCAGTACGTAATTACTTACGTTCGTTTCCTTGTTTGTTCGTTCGTACCTACGTACATACTTACATTCGTTCTTTCCTTCAATCGTTCATTCCTTCAATCGTTCTTTCTTTTGTTTGTTCGATCGTTCGTTCTTCCGTACGTTCGTTCGTTCGTTGTATCTTTCGTTCATTCGTACGTACATACGGACGTACATACGTACGTATATGCGTTGGTTCGTTTGAACGTACGTTCGTTTGTTGGATCGTTCGTTAGTTCTTTTGTGCATTCGTACGTACGTTCCTATTTTCGTTCGATCGATCGTGCGTTCGTTCGTGCTTACGTAAGTACGTACGTTCATTCGTTATTTCACTCGTACGAAGGTACGTTCCTACGGTCGCACTTACGTCCGTTCGTTCGATCGTAAATACGTATGTACGTTATTTCGTTCCTTCGTACGTACATACGTAATTTCATTCATTAGTTCGTTCGCACGTACGTTCGTTTGCTTGCTCCTTCATTTCGTTCGTTCATTCGAACGTACGTACTATCGTTCGTTTGTACATACGTTCATTCGCTCGTTCGTTCGTACGTAGTTGCTTTCGGTCGTTTATACTTTCGTCCGACCGTACGTACGTACGTACTTTCGTTCGTTCTTCCGTCAGTACGTAATTACTTACGTTCGTTTCCTCGTTTGTTCGTTCGTACCTACGTACATACTTACATTCGTTCTTTCCTTCAATCGTTCTTTCTCTTGTTTGTTTGATCGTTCGTCCATTGGTCCGGTCGTACGTACGTACATTCGTTCGTTCTTTCGTTGGATCGTTCGTTCATTCGTACGTACATACGTATATACGTTGGTTCGTTTGTACCTACGTTCGTTGTATCGTTCGTTTGTACCTACGTTCGTTGTATCGTTCGTTTGTGCATTCGTACGTACGTACGTTCGTTCGTCCGTCCATTCGGTCGTTCGTTAGTTATTTAATTCGTACGAACGTACGTTCCTACGGTCGCACTTGCGTTCGTACGTACTTTCGTTTGTTCGTTCGATCGTAAATACGTAATTACGTACATACGATATTTCGTTCGTACGTACGTACGTAAGTTCATTCGTTAGTTCGGTCGTACGTTCGTTCGTACGTTCGCTTGCTGCTTCATTTCGTTCGTTCTTTCGTACGTACGTGCGTTCGTTCGTACATACCTATATACGTTCATTCGTACATACCTATATACGTTCATTCGCTCGTTCGTACGTACGGAGTTACGTAGATGCTTTCGTTCGTTTTTTCTTTCGTCCGTCCCTACGCACGTACGTACGTTCGTTCGTACTTACGTACGTTCGTTTCCTCGTTCTTTCGTTCGTACGAAAGTACGTTCATTCGAACATACGTACGTACATACGTATATGCGTTGGTTCGATTGTACTTACGTAATTACGTACGTGCGTACGTTCGTTCGTTGGATCGTTCGTTTGTTCTTTTCTGGATTCGTACGCACGTACGTTCGTTTGTTAGTTCGTACATTCCTACGTTCGTTTGTTTCGATCGTTCGTTCGTTCGTTCGTACGTACGTTCGTTCGTCCATCCGCACGTAAGTACGTTCGTTCGTTATTTCATTCGTTCGAACGTACGATTCTACGGTCGCTCTTGCGTTCGTTCGTTCGCTCGTTCGATCGTAAATACGTAATTACGTACGTACGATATTTTGTTCGTTCGTACGTACATACGTAAGTTCATCCTTTAGTTCGTTCCTACGTTCGCTTGCTCCCTCATTTCGTTGGTACGTACTATCGTTCGTTCGTACATACGTTCATTCTCTCGTTCGTACGTACGGAGGTACGTAGATGCTTTCGTTCGTTTATTCTGGCGTCCGTCCGTACGTTCGTTCGATCGTTCGTACGTACGTTCGTTTGTTCGTTCGTTCGTTCTTTCGTTCGTACCTACGTACATACTTACATTCGTTCGTTCCTTCAATCGTTCTTTCTTTTGTTTGTTCGATCGTTCGTTCTTACGTACGTTAGTTCGTTCGTTGGATCTTTCGTTCATTCGTACGTACGTAGGTACGTTCGTTCTTTCGTTCGTACGAAAGTACGTTCGTTCGTTCGTACTTACGTATGTTCATTCGTACGTACATACGTACGTATATACGTTGGTTCGTTTGAACGTACGTTCGTTTGTTGGATCGTTCGTTTGTTCTTTTGTGCATTCGTACGTACGTTCCTACGTTCATTCGATCGATCGTGCGTTCGTTCGTGCTTACGTACGTACGTTCGTTTGTTATTTCACTCGTACGAACGTACGTTCCTTCGGTCGCAGTTGCGTTCGTTCGTGCGATCGTTCGATCGTAAATACGTAATTACGTACGTACGATATTTTGTTCGTTCGGACGGACATACGTAAGTTAATACTTTAGTTCCTCCGTACGTTCGCTTGCTCCTTCATTTCGTTGGTACGTACTATCGTTCGTATGTACATACGTTCATTCTCTCGTTCGTACGTACGGAGGTACGTAGATGCTTTCGTTCTTTTATTCTGGCGTCCGTACGTTCGTTCGATCGTTCGTACGTACGTTCGTTTGTTCGTTCGTTCGTACCTACGGACATACTTACATTCGTTCGTTCATTCGTACGTACGTACGTATATACGTTGGTTCGTTTGTACGTACGTTCGTTGTATCGTTCGATTGTTCCTTTGTGCATTCGTATGTACGTACATTAGTTCATTCGTTCGTTCGTACGAACGTTCGTTCGTTCGTACGTACGTACGTTCGTTCGTTCGACCGTCCGTTCGGTCGTTCGTTCGTTATTTCATTCGTACGAACGTACGATCCTACGGTCGCTCTTGCGTTCGTTCGTTCGCTCGTTCGCTCGTTCGATCGTAAATACGTAATTACGTACGTACGATATTTTGTTCGTTCGGACGGACATACGTAAGTTCATTCTTTAGTTCGTTCGTACGTTAGCTTGCTCCCTCATTTCGTTGGTACGTACGTTCGTTGTATCGATCGTTTGTTCCTTCGTGCATTCGTACGTACGTACGTTAGTTCGTTCGGTCGTTCGTTAGTTATTTAATTCGTACGAACCTACGTTCCTACGGTCGCACTTGCGTTCGTACGTACTTTCGTTTGTTCATTCGATCGTAAATACGTAATTACGTACGTACGATATTTCGTTCGTTCGTAAGTTCGTTCGGTCGTACGTTCGCTTGCTGCTTCATTTCGTTCGCAAGAGCTACCGTAGGATCGTACGTTCGTACGAATGAAATAACGAACGAACGTTCGTACATAAGCACGTACGAACGCACGATCGATCGAACGCACGTAGGAACGTACGTACGAATGCACAAAAGAACAATCGAACGATCCAACAAACGAAAGTACGTTCAAACGAACCAACGTATATACGTACGTATGTACGTACGAATGAACATACGTAAGTACGAACGAACGAACCTACTTTCGTACGAACGAAAGAACGAACGTACCTTCGTACGTACGAATGAACGAAAGATCCAACGAACGAACGAACGTACGTAAGAACGAACGATCGAACAAACAAAAGAAAGAACGATTGAAGGAAAGAACGATTGAAGGAAAGAACGAATGTAAGTATGTACGTAGGTACGAACGAACAAACGAGGAAACGAACGTAAGTAATTACGTACTGACGAAAGAACGAACGAAATTACGTACGTACGGACGGACGGACGAAAAATAAACGAACGAAATTAGGTACGTTCGTTCGTTCGTACTTACGTATGTTCATTCGTACGTACATAGGTACGTATATACGTTGGTTCGTTTGAACGTACGTTCGTTTGTTGGATCGTTCGTTTTTCTTTTGTTCATTCGTACGTACGTTCCTACGTTCGTTCGATCGATCGTGCGTTCGTTCGCACTTACGTACGTACGTTCGTTCGTTATTTCACTCGTACGAACGTACGTTCCTACGGTCGCAGTTGCGTTCGTTCGTTCGATCGTAAATACGTATATACGATATTTCGTTCCTTCGTACGTACGAACGTACGTAAGTTCATTCGTTAGTTCGTTCGCACGTACGTTCGTTTGCTTGCTCCTTCATTTCGTTCGTTCGTTCGTACATACGTTCATTCGCTCGTTCGTTCGTACGTAGATGCTTTCGTTCGTTTATTTTTTCGTCCGTCCGTCCGTACGTACGTACGATCTTTCGTTCATTCGTACGTACGTAGGTACGTTCGTTCTTTCGTTCGTACGAAAGTACGTTCGTTCGTTCGTACTTACGTATGTTCATTTGTCAGTACATACGTACGTATATACGTTGTTTCGTTTGAACGTATGTTCGTTTGTTGGATCGTTCGTTTGTTGTTTTGTGCTTACGTACGTACGTTAGTTCATTCGTTTGTTCGTTCGTACGTACGTTCGTTCGTTCGTCCGTCCGTTAGGTCGTTCGTTAGTTATTTAATTCGTACGAACGTACGTTCCTACGGTCGCACTTGCGTTCGTACGTACATTCGTTTGTTCGTTCGATCGTAAATACGTAATTACGTACGTACGATATTTCGTTTGTTCGTACGTACGTAAGTTCATTCGTTAGTTCGGTCGTACGTTCGTTCGTACGTTCGCTTGCTGCTTCATTTCGTTCGTTCGTTCGTACGTACGTGCGTTCGTTCGGACATACCTATATACGTTCATTCGTACATACCTATATACGTTCATTCGCTCGTTCGTACGTACGCAGTTACGTAGATGCTTTCGTTCGTTTTTTCTTTCGTCCGTCCCTACGCACGTACGTACTGTCGTTCGTACTTACGTACGTTCGTTCGTACTTACGTACGTTTGTTTCCTCGTTCTTTCGTTCGTACGAAAGTACGTTCGTTCGAACATACGTACGTACATACGTATATGCGTTGGTTCGATTGTACTTACGTAATTACATACGTGCGTACGTTCGTTCGTTGGATCGTTCGATCGTAAATACGTAATTACGTACGTCCGATATTTTGCTCGTTCGGACGTACATACGTAAGTTCATTCTTTAGTTCGTTCGTACGTTCGCTTGCTCCCTCATTTCGTTGGTACGTACTATCGTTCGTTCGTACATACGTTCATTCTCTCGATCGTACGTACGGAGGTACGTAGATGCTTTCGTTCGTTTATTCTGGCGTCCGTCCGTCCGTACGTTCGTTCGATCGTTCGTACGAACGTTCGTTTGTTCGTTCGTTCGTACCTACGGACATACTTACATTCGTTCGCTCATTGGTACGTACGTACGTACGTATATACGTTGGTTCGTTTGTACGTACGTTCGTTGTATCGTTCGTTTGTTCCTTTGTGCATTCGTACGTACGTACGTTAGTTCGTTCGGTCGTTAGTTAGTTATTTAATTCGTACGAACCTACGTTCCTACGGTCGCATTGCGTTCGTACGGACTTTCGTTTGTTCATTCGATCGTAAATACGTAATTAAGTACGTACGATATTTCGTTCGTTCGTAAGTTCATTCGTTAGTTCGGTCGTACGTTCGTTCGTACGTTCGCTTGCTGCTTCATTTCGTTCGCAAGAGCGACCGTAGCATCGTACGTTCGTACGAATGAAATAACGTACGTACGTACGATATTTCGTTCGTTCGTACGTACGTAAGTTCATTCGTTAGTTCGAACCAACGTATATACGTACGTACGAACGAATGAACGAACGATCCAACGAAAGAACAAACAAATGTACGTACGTACGACCGGACCAATGGACGAACGATCAAACGAACAAGAGAAAGAACGAATGTAAGTATGTAAGTAGGTACGAACGAACAAACGAGGAAACGAACATACGTAAGTACGTACTGACGTAATTACGTACGTACGGACGAAAGAATAAACGAACGAAAGCATCTACGTACGAACGAACGAGCGAATAAACGTATGTACGAACGAACGGTAGTACGTACGAACGAACGAACAAAATGAAGGAGCAAGCAAACGAACTAACGAATGAACTTACGTACATACGTATTTACGAACGAACGAACGAACGCAAGTGCGACCGTAGGAACGTACGTTCGTACGAGTGAAATAACGAACGTACGTACGTACGTAGGCACGAGCGAACGCATGTAGGAACGTACGTACGAATGCACAAAAGAACAAAAGAACGATCCAACAAACGAACGTACGTTCAAACGAACCAACGTATATACGTACGTATGTACGTACGAATGAACATACATAAGTGCGAACGAACGTACGTAAGAACGAACGATCGAACAAACAAAAGAAAGAACGATTGAAGGAACGAACGAATGTAAGTATGTACGTAGGTACGAACGACCGAACAAACGAACGTACGTACGAACGATTGAACGAACGTACGGACGGACGCCAGAATAAACGAACGAAAGCATCTACGTACGAACGAACTAAAGAATGAACTTACGTATGTACGTCCGAACGAACAAAATATCGTACGTACGTAATTACGTATTTACGACCGAACGAGCGAACGAACGAACGCAAGAGCGACCGTAGGATCGTACGTTCGAACCAATGAAATAAAGAACGAACGTAAGTACGTGCGGACGGACGAACGAACGTACGTACGTACGTATGAACGAACGAACGATCGAATCAAACGAACGTAGGAACGTACGAACTAACAAACGAACATACGTACGTACGAATCCAGAAAAGAACAAACGAACGATCCAACGAACGAACGTACGCACGTATGTAGTTACGTAAGTACAATCGAACCAACGCATATACGTATGTACGTACGTATGTTCGAACGAACGTACTTTCGTACGAACGAAAGAACGAGGAAACGAACGTACGTAAGTACGAGCGAACGTACGTAAGTACGAACGAACGTACGTAAGTACGAACGAACGTACGTACGTGCGTAGGGACGGACGAAAGAAAAAACGAACGAAAGCATCTATGTAACTCTGTACGTACGAACGAGCGAATGAACGTATATAGGTATGTACGAACGAACGTACGTACGTACGAACGAACGAACGAAATGAAGCAGCAAGCGAACGTACGACCGAACTAACGAATGAACTTACGTACGTACGAACGAACGAAATATCGTACGTACGTAATTACGTATTTACGATCGAACGAACAAACGAAAGTACGTACGAACGCAAGTGCGACCGTAGGAACGTACGTTCGTGCGAATTAAATAACTAACGAACGACCGAACGGACGGACGAACGAACGAACGTACGTACGAACGAACAAACGAATGAACTAACGTACGTACGTACGAATGCACAAACGAACGATACAACGAACGTACGTACAAACGAACCAACATATATATGTACGTACGTATGAATGAACGAACGATCCAACGAAAGAAAGAACGAATGTACGTACGTACGACCGAACCAATGGACGAACGATCAAACAAACAAGAGAAAGAACGATTGAAGGAAAGAACGAATGTAAGTATGTATGTAGGTACGAACGAACAAACGAGGAAACGAACGTACGTAAGTACGTCCTGACGAAAGAATAAACGAACGAAAGCATCTACGTATGAACGAACGAGCGAATGAAAGTATGTACGAACTAACGATAGTACGTACGTAAGAACGAACGAACGTACGGACGGACGCCAGAATAAACGAACGAAAGCATCTACGTACCTCCGTAACTACGAACGAGAGAATGAACGTATGTACGAACGAACGATAGTACGTACGAACGAAATGAAGGTGCAAGCGAACGTAAGAACGAACGTACGAACGAACTAAAGAATGAACTTACGTACGTTCGTTCGATCGTACGTAGATGATTTCGTTCGTTTATTCTTTCGTCCGTCCGTCCGTACGTACGTAATTTCGTTCGTTCTTTCGTCAGTACGTAATTACTTACGTTCGTTTCCTCGTTTGTTCCTTCGTACCTACGTACATACTTACATTCGTTCTTTCCTTCAATCGTTCTTTCTCTTGTTTGTTTGATCGTTCGTCCATTGGTCCCGTCGTACGTACGTACATTCGTTCGTTCTTTCGTTGGATCGTTCGTTTATTCATACGTACGTACGTTTATACGTTGGTTCGTTTGTACGTACGTTCGTTGTATCGTTCGATTGTTCCTTTGTGCATTCGTACGTACGTACGTTAGTTCATTCGTTCGTTCGTACGTACGTTCGTTCGTACGTATGTACGTTCGTTCGTTCGACCGTCCGTTCGGTCGTTCGTTCGTTCGTTCGTAGGATCGTACGTTCGAACCAATGAAATAAAGAACGAACGTAAGTACGTGCGGACGGACGAACGAATGTACGTGCGTACGTAAGAACGAATGAACAATCGAATCGAACGAACGTAGGAACGTACGAACTAACAAACGAACGTACGTACGTACGAATCCAGAAAAGAACAAACGAACGATCCAACGAACGAACGTACGCACGTATGTAATTACGTAAGTGCAATCGAACCAACGCATATACGTATGTACGTACGTATGTTCGAACGAACGTACTTTCGTACGAACGAAAGAACGAGGAAACGAACGTACGTACGTGCGTAGGGACGGACGAAAGAAAAAACGAACGAAAGCATCTACGTAACTCCGTACGTACGAACGAGCGAATGAACGTATATAGGTATGTACGAATGAACGTATATAGGTATGTACGAACGAACGTACGTACGTACGTACGAACGAACGTACGTACGTACGAACGAACGAACGAAATGAAGCAGCAAGTGAACGTACGACCGCACTAACGAATGAACTTACGTACGTACGAACGAACGAAATATCGTACGTACGTAATTACGTATTTACGATCGAACGAACAAACGAAAGTACGTACGAACGCAAGTGCGACCGTAGGAACGTACGTTCGTACGAATTAAATAACAAACGAACGACCGAACGGACGGACGAACGAACGAACGTACGTACGAACGAACAAACGAATGAACTAACATACGTACGTACGAATGCACAAACGAACGATACAACGAACGTACGTACAAACGAACCAACGTATATATGTACGTACGTACGAATGAACGAACGATCCAACGAAAGAAAGAACGAATGTACGTACGTACGACCGGACCAATGGACGAACGATCAAACAAACAAGAGAAAGAACGATTGAAGGAAAGAACGAATGTAAGTATGTACGTAGGTACGAACGAACAAACGAGGAAACGAACGTACGTAAGTACGTACTGACGAAAGAACAAACGAAATTACGTGCGTACTGACGAAAGGATAAACGAACGAAATCATCTACGTACGATCGAACGAGCGAATGAACGTACGTAAGTTCATTCTTTAGTTCGTTCGTACGTTCGTTCTTACGTTCGCTTGCTCCTTCATTTCGTTCGTACGTACTATCGTTCGTTCGTACATACGTTCAATCTCTCGTTCGTTCGTACATACGTTTATTCTCTCGTTCGTACGTACGGAGGTACGTAGATGCTTTCGTTTGTTTATTCTGGCGTCCGTCCGTGCGTTCGTTCTTTCGTACGTTCATTCGTTTCCTCGTTTGTTCGTTCTTTCGTTCTTACCTACGTACATACTTACATTCGTTCGTTACTTCAATCGTTCTTTCTTTTGTTTTTTCGATCGTTCGTTCATTCGTACGTACGTACGTATATACGTTGGTTCGTTTGTACGTACGTTCGTTGTATCGTTCGTCTGTGCATTCGTACGTACGTACGTACGTATATACGTTGGTTAGTTTGAACGTACTTTCGTTTGTTGGATCGTTCGATTGTTCTTTTGTGCATTCGTACGTACGTTCCTACGTTCGTTCGACCGATCGTGCGTTCGTACGTGCTTACGTACGTACGTTCGTTCGTTCATTCTTTCGTACGAACGTACGATCCTACGGTCGCTCTTGCGAACGAAATGAAGCAGCAAGCGAACGTACGAACGAACGTACGACCGAACTAACGAATGAACTTACGAACGAACGAAATATCGTACGTACGAACGAACGAAATATCGTACGTACGTAATTACGTATTTACGATCGAATGAACAAACGAAAGTACGTACGAACGCAAGTGCGACCGTAGGAACGTAGGTTCGTACGAATTAAATAACTAACGAACGACCGAACGGACGGACGAACGAACGAACGTACGTACGAACGAATGCACAAAGGAACAAACGAACGTACGTACAAACGAACCAACGTATATACGTACGTACGTACGAACGATCGAACGAACGTACGGACGGACGGACGCCAGAATAAACGAACGAAAGCATCTACGTACCTCCGTACGTACGAACGAGAGAATGAACGTATGTACGTACGAACGATAGTACGTACCAACGAAATGAAGGAGCAAGCGAACGTAATTACGTATTTACGTTCGTACGAATGAAATAACGAACGAACGACCGAACGGACGGTCGAACGAACGAACGTACGTACGAACGAACGAACGTACGTAGGAACGAACGAATGAACTAACGTACGTACGTACGAATGCACAAAGGAACAATCGAACGATACAACGAACGTACGTACAAACGAACCAACGTATATACGTACGTACGTACGAATAAACGAACGATCCAACGAAAGAACGAACGAATGTACGTACGTACGACCGGATCAATGGACGAACGATCAAACAAACAAGAGAAAGAACGATTGAAGGAAAGAACGAATGTAAGTATGTACGTAGGTACGAACGAACAAACGAGGAAACGAACGTAAGTAATTACTTACTGACGAAAGAACAAACGAAATTACGTACGTACGGACGGACGGACGAAAGAATAAACGAACGAAATCATCTACGTACGATCGAACGAACGTACGTAAGTTCATTCTTTAGTTCGTTCGTACGTTCGTTCTTACGTTCGCTTGCTCCTTCATTTCGTTCGTACGTACTATCGTTCGTTCGAACATACGTTCATTCTCTCGTTCGTTCGAACATACGTTCATTCTCTCGTTCGTACGTACCTAGATGCTTTCGTTTGTTTATTCTGGCGTCCGTCCCTACGTTCGTTCGTTCTTTCGTACGTACATTCGTTTCCTCGTTTGTTCGTTCTTTCGTTCGTACCTACGTACATACTTACATTCGTTCGTTCCTCAATCGTTCTTTGTTTTGTTTGTTCGATCGTTCGTTCTTACGTACGTTCGTTGGATCTTTCGTTCATTCGTATGTACGTAGGTACGTTCGTTCTTTCGTTCGTACGAAAGTACGTTCGTACTTACGTATGTTCATTCGTACGTATATACGTTGGTTCGTTTGAACGTACGTTCGTTTCTTGGATCGTTCGTTCATTCGTACGTACGTATATACGTTGGTTCGTTTGTACGTACGTTCGTTGTATCGTTCGTCTGTGCATTCGTACGTACGTACGTTAGTTCACTCGTTTGTACGAAAGTACGTTCGTTCGTTCGTACTTACGTTCATTCGTACGTATATACGTTGGTTCGTTTGAACTTACGTTCGTTTGTTGGATCGTTCGTTTGTTCTTTTGTGCATTCGTACGTACGTTCCTACGTTCGTTCGATCGGGCGTTCGTTCGTGCTTACGTACGTACGTTCGTTCGTTCGTTATTTCACTCGTACGATCGTACGTTTCTACGGTCGCATTTGCGTTCGTTCCTTGGTACGTACATACGTACGTAAGTTCATTCGTTATTTCGTTCGCACGTACGTTCGTTTGCTTGCTCCTTCATTTCGTTTGTTCGTTCGTACGTACGTACTATCGTTCGTTCGTACATACGTTCATTCGCTCGTTCGTTCGTACGTAGATGCTTTCGTTCGTTTATTCTTTCGTGCGTCCGTACGTACGTAATTTCGTTCGTTCTTTCGTCAGTACGTACTTACGTACGTTCGTTTCCTCGTTTGTTCGTTCGTACCTACGTACATACTTACATTCGTTCTTTCCTTCAATCGTTCTTTCTCTTGTTTGTTTGATCGTTCGTCCATTGGTCCGGTCGTACGTACGTACATTCGTTCGTTCTTTCGTTGGATCATTCGTTCATTCGTACGTACGTACATATATACGTTGGTTCGTTTGTACGTACGTTCGTTCGTTCGTCCGTCCGTTCGGTCGTTCGTTAGTTATTTAATTCGTACGAACGTACGTTCCTACGGTCGCACTTGCGTTCGTACGTACTTTCGTTTGTTCGTTCGATCGTAAATACGTAATTACGTACGTACGATATTTCGTTCGTTCGTACGTACGTAAGTTCATTCGTTAGTTCGTACGTACGGAGGTACGTAGATGCTTTCGTTCGTTTTTTCTTTCGTCCGTCCCTACGCACGTACGTACGTTCGTTTCCTCGTTCTTTCGTTCGTACGAAAGTACGTTCGTTCGTTGGATCGTTCTTTTGTTCTTTTCTGGATTCGTACGTACGTACGTTCGTTTGTTTGTTCGTACGTTCCTACGTTCGTTTGTCTCGATCGTTCGTTCGTTCTTACGTACGTACGTACGTTCGTTCGTCCGTTCGCACGTACGTATGTTCGTTCGTTATTTCATTCGTTCGAACGTACGATCCTACAGTCGCTCTTGCGTTCGTTCGTTTGCTCGTAAATACGTAATTACGTACGTACGATATTTTGTTCGTTCGGACGTACATACGTAAGTTCATTCTTTAGTTCGTTCGTACGCTCGCTTGCTCCTTCATTTCGTTGGTACGTACTATCGTTCGTTCGTACATACGTTCATTCTCTCGTTCGTACGTACGGAGGTACGTAGATGCTTTCGTTCGTTTATTCTGGCGTCCGTCCGTACGTTCGATCGTTCGTACGTACGTTCATTCGTTCGTACCTACGTACATACTTACATTCGTTCGATCCTTCAATCGTTCTTTCTTTTGTTTGTTCGATCGTTCGTTCTTACGTACGTTCGTTCGTTCGTTCGTTCGTACTTACGTATGTTCATTCGTACGTACATACGTATATACGTTGGTTCGTTTGAACGTACGTTCATTTGTTGGATCGTTCCTTCGTACGTACATACGTACGTACGTAAGTTCATTCGTTAGTTCGTTTGCTTGCTCCTTCATCTCGTTCGTTCGTTCGTACGTACGTACGTACTATCGTTCGTTCGTACATACGTTCATTCGAAAGAACGAGGAAACGAACGTACGTAAGTACGAACGAACGTACGTAAGTACGAACGACAGTACGTACGTGCGTAGGGACGGACGAAAGAAAAAACGAACGAAAGCATCTACGTAACTGCGTACGTACGAACGAGCGAATGAACGTATATAGGTATGTACGAATGAACGTATATAGGTATGTCCGAACGAACGCACGTACGTACGAACGAACGAACGAACGAACGAAATGAAGCAGCAAGCGAACGTACGAACGAACGTGCGACCGAACTTACGAATGAACTTACGTACGTACGTACGAACGAAATATCGTACGTACGTAATTTCGTATTTACGATGGAACGAACAAACGAAAGTACGTACGAACGCAAGTGCGACCGTAGGAACGTACGTTCGTACGAATTAAATAACTAACGAACGACCGAACGGACGGACGAACGAACGAACGTACGTACGAACGAACAAACGAATGAACTAACGTACGTACGTACGAATGCACAAACGAACGATACAACGAACGTACGTACAAACGAACCAACGTATATACGTACGTCCGTACGAATGAACGAACGATCCAACGAAAGAACGAACGAATGTACGTACGTACGACCGGACCAATGGACGAACGATCAAACAAACAAGAGAAAGAACGATTGAAGGAAAGAACGAATGTAAGTATGTACGTAGGTACGAACGAACAAACGAGGAAACGAACGTAAGTAATTACGTACTGACGAAAGAACGAACGAAAGTAGGTACGTACGGACGGACGAAAGAATAAACGAACGAAAGCATCTACGTACGAACGAACGAGCGAATGAACGTATGTACGAACGAACGAACGAAATGAAGAAGCAAGCAAACGAACGTACGTGCGAACGAACAAACGAATGAACTTACGATAGAAACAAACGAACGTAGGAACGTACGAACTAACAAACGAACGTACGTACGTACGAATCCAGAAAAGAACAAACGAACGATCCAACGAACGAACGTACTTTCGTACGAACGAAAGAACGAAGAAACGAACGTACGTAAGTACGAGCGAACGTACGTAAGTACGAACGAACGTACGTAAGTACGAACGAACGTACGTACGTACGAACGAACGAACGAAATGAAGCAGCAAGCGAACGTACGAACGAACGTAAGACCGAACTAACGAATGAACTTACGTACGTACGAACTAACGAAATATCGTACGTACGTAATTACGTATTTACGTAAATACGTAAATACGTACGTACGATATTTTGTTCGTTCGGACGTACATACGTATGTTCATTCTTTAGTTCGTTCGTACGCTCGCTTGCTCCTCCAATTCGTTGGTACGTGCTATCGTTCGTTCGTACATACGTTCATTCTCTCGTTCGTACGTACGGAGGTACGTAGATGCTTTCGTTCGTTTATTCTGGCCTCCGTCCGTACGTTCGATCGTTCGTATGTACGTTCGTTTGAACGTACATACGTACATACTTACATTCGTTCGATCCTTCAATCGTTCTTTCTTTTGTTTGTTCGATCGTTCGTTCTTACGTATGTACGTTCGTTCGTTCGTTCGTACTTACGTATGTTCATTCGTACGTACATACGTATATACGTTGGTTCGTTTGAACGTACGTTCGTTTGAACGTACGTTCGTTTGTTGGATCGTTCTTTTGTTCGTTTGTGCATTCGTACGTACGTTCCTACGTTCGTTCGATCGTGCGTTCGCTCGTGCTTACGTACGTACGTACGTTCGTTCGTTATTTCACTCGTACGAACGTACGTTCCTACGGTCGCACTTGCGTTCGTTCGTTTGTTCGTAAATACGTATGTACGATATTTCGTTCCTTCGTACGTACATACGTACGTACGTAAGTTCATTCGTTAGTTCGTTTGCTTGCTCCTTCATCTCGTTCGTTCGTACGTACGTACGTACTATCGTTCGTTTGTACATACGTTCATTTGCTCGTTCGTTCGTACGTAGAAGCTTTCGTTCGTTTATTCTTTCGTCCGTCCGTCCGTACGTACGTAATTTCGTTCGTTCTTTCGTCAGTACGTACTTACGTACGTTCGTTTCCTCGTTTGTTCGTTCGTACCTACTTACATACTTACATTCGTTCTTTCTCTTGTTTGTTTGATCGTTCGTCCATTGGTCCGGTCGTACGTACGTACATTTGTTCGTTCTTTCGTTGGATCGTTCGTTCATTCGTACGTACGTACGTATATACGTTCGTTCGTTTGTACGTACGTTAGTTGTATCGTTCGATTGTTCCTTTGTGCATTCGTACGTACGTACGTTAGTTCACTCGTTCGTTCGTTCGTACGTCCGTTCGTTCGGTCGTTCGTTAGTTATTTAATTCGTACGAACGTACGTTCCTACGGTCGCACTTGCGTTCGTACGTACTTTCGTTTGTTCGTTCGATCGTAAATACGTAATTACGTACGTACGATATTTCGTTCGTTCGTTCGTACGTACGTTCATTCGTTAGTTCGGTCGTACGTTCGCTTGTTGCTTCATTTCGTTCGTTCGTTCGTACGTACGTACGTTCGTTCGTACATACCTATATACGTTCATTCGTACATACCTATATACGTTCATTCGCTAGTTCGTACGTACGGAGTTACGTAGATGCTTTCGTTCGTTTTTTCTTTCGTCCGTCCCTACGCACGTACGTACGTTCGTTTCCTCGTTCTTTCGTTCGTTGGATCGTTCTTTTGTTCTTTTCTGGATTCGTACGTACGTACGTTCGTTTGTTAGTTCGTACGTTCCTACGTTCGTTTGTTTCGATCGTTCGTTCGTTCTTACGTACGTACGTACGTTCGTTCGTCCGTTCGCACGTACGTACGTTCGTTCGTTATTTCATTCGTTCGAACGTACGATCCTACAGTCGCTCTTGCGTTCGTTCGTTCGCTCTTGCGTTCGTTCGTTCGCTCGTATATACGTAATTAGGTACGTACGATATTTTGTTCGTTCGGACGTACAAACGTAAGTTCATTCTTTAGATCGTTCGTACGTTCGCTTGCTCCTTCATTTCGTTGGTACGTACTATCGATCGTTCGTACATACGTTCATTCTCTCGTTCGTACGTACGGAGGTACGTAGATGCTTTCGTTCGTTTATTCTGGCGTCCGTCCGTACGTTCGATCGTTCGTACGTACGTTCGTTCGTTCGTACCAACGTACATACTTACATTCGTTCGATCCTTCAATCGTTCTTTCTTTTGTTTGTTCGATCGTTCGTTCTTACGTACGTTCGTTCGTTCGTACTTACGTATGTTCATTCGTACGTACATAGTACGTATATACGTTGGTTCGTTTGAAGGTACGTTCGTTTGTTGGATCGTTCTTTTGTTCGTTTGTGAATTCGTACGTACGTTCCTACGTTCGTTCGATCGTGCGTTCGCTCGTGCTTACGTACGTACGTACGTTCGTTCGTTATTTCACTCGTACGATCGTACGTTCCTACGGTCGCACTTGCGTTCGTTCGTTCGTTCGTAAATACGTATGTACAATATATCGTTCCTTCGTACGTACATACGTACGTACGTAAGTTCATTCGTTAGTTCGTTTGCTTGCTCCTTCATCTCGTTCGTTCGTTCGTACGTAGAAGCTTTCGTTCGTTTATTCTTTCGTCCGTCCGTCCGTACGTACGTAATTTCGTTCGTTCTTTCGTCAGTACGTACTTACGTACGTTCGTTTCCTCGTTTGTTCGTTCGTACCTACTTACATACTTACATTCGTTCTTTCTCTTGTTTGTTTGATCGTTCGTCCATTGGTCCGGTCGTACGTACGTACATTTGTTCGTTCTTTCGTTGGATCGTTCGTTCATTCGTACGTACGTACGTATATACGTTGGTTCGTTTGTACGTACGTTAGTTGTATCGTTCGATTGTTCCTTTGTGCATTCGTACGTACGTAGGTTAGTTCATTCGTTCGTTCGTTCGTACGTCCGTTCGTTCGTTAGTTATTTAATTCGTACGAACGTACGTTCCTACGGTCGCACTTGCGTTCGTACGTACTTTTCCTTTGTTCGTTCGATCGTAAATAAATACGTAATTACGTACGTACGATATTTCGTTCGTTCGTACGTACGTAAGTTCATTCGTTAGTTCGGTCGTACGTTCGTTCGTACGTTCCTTCAATCGTTCTTTCTTTTGTTTGTTCGATCGTTCGTTCTTACGTACGTTCGTTCGTTCGTAGGATCTTTCGTTCATTCGTACATACGAAGGTACGTTCGTTCTTTCGTTCGTACGAAAGTAGGTTCGTTCGTTCGTACTTACGTATGTTCATTCGTACGTACATACGTACGTATATACGTTGGTTCGTTTGAACGTACTTTCGTTTGTTGGATCGTTCGATTGTTCTTTTGTGCATTCGTACGTGCTTACGTACGAACGAAATATCGTACGTACGTAATTACGTATTTACGATCGAACGAGCGAGCGAATGAACGAGCGAACGAACGAACGCAAGAGCGACCGTAGGATCGTATGTTCGAACGAATGAAATAACGAACGAACGTAAGTACGTGCGGACGGACGAACGAACGTACGTACGTACGTACGTAAGAACGAACGAACGATCGAAACAAACGAACGTTGGAACGTACGAACTAACAAACGAACGTACGTACGTACGAATCCAGAAAAGAACAAACGAACGATCCAACGAACGAACGTACGCACGTATGTAATTACGTAAGTACAATCGAACCAACGCATATACGTATGTACGTACGTATGTTCGAACGAACGTACTTTCGTACGAACGAAAGATCGCGGAAACGAACGTACGTAAGTACGAACGAACGTACGTACGTGCGTAGGGACGGACGAAAGAAAAAACGAACGAAAGCATCTACGTAACTGCGTACGTACGAACGAGCGAATGAACGTATATAGGTATGTACGAATGAACGTATATAGGTATGTCCGAACGAACGCACGTACGTACGAACGAACGAACGAACGAAATGAAGCAGCAAGCGAACGTACGAACGAACGTGCGACCGAACTTACGAATGAACTTACGTACGTACGTAAGAACGAAATATCGTACGTACGTAATTTCGTGTTTACGATCGAACGAACAAACGAAAGTACGTACGAACGCAAGTGCGACCGTAGGAACGTACGTTCGTACGAATTAAATAACTAACGAACGACCGAACGGACGGACGAACGAACGAACGTACGTACGAACGAACAAACGAATGAACTAACGTACGTACGTACGAATGCACAAACGAACGATACAACGAACGTACGTACAAACGAACCAACGTATATACGTACGTCCGTACGAATGAACGAACGATCCAACGAAAGAACGAACGAATGTACGTACGTACGACCGGACCAATGGACGAACGATCAAACAAACAAGAGAAAGAACGATTGAAGGAAAGAACGAATGTAAGTATGTACGTAGGTACGAACGAACAAACGAGGAAACGAACGTAAGTAATTACGTACTGACGAAAGTACGAACGAAAGTAGGTACGTCCGGACGGACGAAAGAATAAACGAACGAAAGCATCTACGTACGAACGAACGAGCGAATGAACGTATGTACGAACGAACGAAATGAAGAAGCAAGCAAACGAACGTACGTGCGAACGAACAAACGAATGAACTTACGATAGAAACAAACGAACGTAGGAACGTACGAACTAACAAACGAACGTACGTACGTACGAATCCAGAAAAGAACAAACGAACGATCCAACGAACGAACGTACGCACGTATGTAATTACGTAAGTACAATCGAACCAACGCATATACGTATGTACGTACGTATGTTCGAACGAACGTACTTTCGTACGAACGAAAGAACGAAGAAACGAACGTACGTAAGTACGAGCGAACGTACGTAAGTACGAACGAACGTACGTAAGTACGAACGAACGTACGTACGTACGAACGAACGAACGAAATGAAGCAGCAAGCGAACGTACGAACGAACGTAAGACCGAACTAACGAATGAACTTACGTACGTACGAACTAACGAAATATCGTACGTACGAACTAACGAAATATCGTACGTACGTAATTACGTATTTACGGTCGAACGAACAAACGAAAGTACGTACGAGCGCAAGTGCGACCGTAGGAACGTACGTTCGTACGAATTAAATAACTAACGAACGACCGAACGAAAGTACGTATGTACTGACGGACGGACGGACGAAAGAATAAACGAACGAAAGCATCTACGTAGGAACGAACGAGCGAATGAACGTATGTACAAACGAACGATAGTACGTACGTTCGAATGAACGAACGAAATGAAGGAGCAAGCAAACGAACGTACGTGCGAACGAACTAATGAATGAAATTACGTATGACGTACGAAGGAACGAAACATCGTACATACGTATTTACGATCGAACGAACGGACGCAAGTGCGACCGTAGGAACGTACCTTCGTACGAGTGAAATAACGAACGAACGTACGTACTTACGTAAGCACGAACGAACGCACGATCGATCGAACGAAAATAGGAACGTACGTACGAATGCACAAAAGAACTAACGAACGATCCAACAAACGAACGTACGTTCAAACGAACCAACGTATATACGTACGTATGTACGTACGAAAGAACGAAAGATACAACGAACGAACGAACGTACGTAAGAACGAACGATCGAACAAACAAAAGAAAGAACGATTGAAGGAAAGAACGAATGTAAGTATGTACGCAGGTACGAACGTACGAACGAGAAACGAATGTACGTAAGTACGTACTGACGAAAGAACGAACGAAAGCATCTACGTACGAACGAACGAGCGAATGAACGTATGTACGAACGAACGAACGAAATGAAGGAGCAAGCAAACGAACGTACGTGCGAACGTACGAAGGAACCTACGTACGTTTGTACGTACGAAGGAACGAAATATCGTATATACGTATTTACGACCGCACGAACGAACGCAACTGCGACCGTAGGAACGTACGTTCGTACGAGTGAAATAACAAACGAACGTACGTACGTAAGCACGAACGAACGCACGATCGATCGAACGAACGTAGGAACGTACGTCCGAATGCACAAAAGAACAAACGAACGATCCAACAAACGAACGTACGTTCAAACGAACCAACGTATATACGTACGTATGTACGTACGAATGAACATACGTAAGTACGAACGAACGAACGTACTTTCGTACGAACGAAAGAACGAACGTACCTACGTACGTACGAATGAACGAAAGATCCAACGAACGAACTAACGTACGTAAGAATGAACGATCGAACAAACAAAAGAAAGAACGATTGAAGGAACGAACGAATGTAAGTATGTACGTAGGTACGAACGAAAGAACGAACGAACGAACGAACGTACGTACGAACGATCGAACGAACGTACGGACGGACGCCAGAATAAACGAACGAAAGCATCTACGTACCTCCGTACGTACGAACGAGAGAATGAACGTATGTACGAACGAACGATAGTACGTACCCATGAAATGAGGGAGCAAGCGAACGTACGAACGAACTAAAGAATGAACTTACGTATGTACGTCCGAACTTACAAAATATCGTACGTACGTAATTACGTATTTACGATCGAACGAGCGAACGAACGAACGCAAGAGCGACCGTAGAATCGTACGTTCGAACGAATGAAATGACGAACGAACGTACGTACGTGCGGATGGACGAACGAACGTACGAACGATCCAACGAACGAACGTACGCACGTATGTAATTACGTAAGTACAATCGAACCAACGCATATACGTATGTACGTACGTATGTTCGAACGAACGTACTTTCGTACGAACGAAAGAACGAGGAAACGAACGTACGTAAGTACGAACGAACGTACGTACGTGCGTAGGGACGGACGAAAGAAAAAACGAACGAAAGCATCTACGTAACTCCGTACGTACGAACGAGCGAATGAACGTATATAGGTATGTACGAATGAACGTATATAGGTACATACGAACGAACGAACGAAATGAAGCAGCAAGCGAACGTACGAACGAACGTACGACCGCACTAACGAATGAACTTACGTACGTACGAACGAACGAAATATCGTACGTACGTAATTACGTATTTACGATCGAACGAACAAACGAAAGTACGTACGTACGCAAGTGCGACCGTAGGAACGTACGTTCGTACGAATTAAATAACTAACGAACGACCGAACGGACGGACGAACGAACGAACGTACGTACGAACGAACAAACGAATGAACTAACGTACGTACGTACGAATGCACAAACGAACGATACAACGAACGTACGTACAAACGAACCAACGTATATACGTACGTCCGTACGAATGAACGAACGATCCAACAAAAGAACGAACGAATGTACGTACGTACGACCGGACCAATGGACGAACGATCAAACAAACAAGAGAAAGAACGATTGCAGGAAAGAACGAATGTAAGTATGTACGTAGGTACGAACGAACAAACGAGGAAACGAACGTAAGTAATTACGTACTGACGAACGAAAGAATAAACGGACGGACGAAAGAATAAACGAACGAAAGCATCTACGTACGAACGAACGAGCGAATGAACGTATGTACGTTTATTTTTTCGTCCGTCCGTCCGTCCGTACGTACTTTCGTTCGTTCTTTCGTCAGTACGTACTTACGTACGTTCGTTTCTCGTTTGTTCGTTCGTACCTACGTACATACTTACATTCGTTCTTTCCTTCAATCGTTCTTTCCTTCAATCGTTCTTTCCTTCAATCGTTCTTTCTTTTGTTTGTTCGATCGTTCGTTCTTACGTACGTTCGTTCGTTCGTTGTATCTTTCGTTCATTCGTACGTACATACGTACGTACATACGTACGTATATACGTTGGTTCGTTTGAACGTACGTTCGTTTGTTGGATCGTTCGTTAGTTCTTTTGTGCATTCGTACGTAAGTTCCTACTTTCGTTCGATCGATCGTGCGTTCGTTCGTGCTTACGTAAGTACGTACGTTCGTTCGTTATTTCACTCGTACGAAGGTACGTTCCTACGGTCGCACTTACGTCCGTTCGTTCGATCGTAAATACGTATGTACGTTATTTCGTTCCTTCGTACGTACATACGTAATTTCATTCATTAGTTCGTTCGCACGTACGTTCGTTTGCTTGCTCCTTCATTTCGTTCGTTCATTCGAACGTACGTACTATCGTTCGTTTGTACATACGTTCATTCGCTCGTTCGTTCGTACGTAGTTGCTTTCGTTCGTTTATACTTTCGTCCGACCGTACGTACGTACGTACTTTCGTTCGTTCTTCCGTCAGTACGTAATTACTTACGTTCGTTTCCTCGTTTGTTCGTTCGTACCTACGTACATACTTACATTCGTTCTTTCCTTCAATCGTTCTTTCTCTTGTTTGTTTGATCGTTCGTCCATTGGTCCGGTCGTACGTACGTACATTCGTTCGTTCTTTCGTTGGATCGTTCGTTCATTCGTACGTACATACGTATATACGTTGGTTCGTTTGTACGTACGTTCGTTGTATCGTTCGTTTGTGCATTCGTACGTACGTACGTTCGTTCGTCCGTCCATTCGGTCGTTCTTTAGTTATTTAATTCGTACGAACGTACGTTCCTACGGTCGCACTTGCGTTCGTACGTACTTTCGTTTGTTCGTTCGATCGTAAATACGTAATTACGTACATACGATATTTCGTTCGTACGTACGTACGTAAGTTCATTCGTTAGTTCGTTCGTACGTATATGCGTTGGTTCGATTGTACTTACGTAATTACATACGTGCGTACGTTCGTTCGTTGGATCGTTCGTTTGTTCTTTTCTGGATTCGTACGCACGTACGTTCGTTTGTTAGTTCGTACATTCCTACGTTCGTTTGTTTCGATCGTTCGTTCGTTCGTTCGTACGTACGTACGTACGTTCGTTCGTCCATCCGCACGTAAGTACGTTCGTTCGTTATTTCATTCGTTCGAACGTACGATTCTACGGTCGCTCTTGCGTTCGTTCGTTCGCTCGTTCGATCGTAAATACGTAATTACGTACGTACGATATTTTGTTCGTTCGGACGTACATACGTAAGTTCATTCTTTAGTTCGTTCGTACGTTCGCTTGCTCCCTCATTTCGTTGGTACGTACTATCGTTCGTTCGTACATACGTTCATTCTCTCGTTCGTACGTACGGAGGTACGTAGATGCTTTCGTTCGTTTATTCTGGCGTCCGTCCGTACGTTCGTTCGATCGTTCGTACGTACGTTCGTTTGTTCGTTCGTTCGTTCTTTCGTTCGTACCTACGTACATACTTACATTCGTTCGTTCCTTCAATCGTTCTTTCTTTTGTTTGTTCGATCGTTCGTTCTTACGTACATTAGTTCGTTCGTTGGATCTTTCGTTCATTCGTACGTACGTAGGTACGTTCGTTCTTTCGTTCGTACGAAAGTACGTTCGTTCGTTCGTACTTACGTATGTTCATTCGTACGTACATACGTACGTATATACGTTGGTTCGTTTGAACGTACGTTCGTTTGTTGTATCGTTCGTTTGTTCTTTTGTGCATTCGTACGTACGTTCCTACGTTCGTTCGATCGATCGTGCGTTCGTTCGTGCTTACGTACGTACGTTCGTTTGTTATTTCACTCGTACGAACGTACGTTCCTACGGTCGCAGTTGCGTTCGTTCGTGCGATCGTTAGTTCGTTCGTACGTACGTACGTTCGTTCGTTCGACCGTCCGTTCGGTCGTTCGTTCGTTATTTCATTCGTACGAACGTACGATCCTACGGTCGCTCTTGCGTTCGTTCGTTCGCTCGTTCGCTCGTTCGATCGTAAATACGTAATTACGTACGTACGATATTTTGTTCGTTCGGACGGACATACGTAAGTTCATTCTTTAGTTCGTTCGTACGTTCGCTTGCTCCCTCATTTCGTTGGTACGTACGTTCGTTGTATCGATCGTTTGTTCCTTCGTGCATTCGTACGTACGTACGTTAGTTCGTTCGGTCGTTCGTTAGTTATTTAATTCGTACGAACCTACGTTCCTACGGTCGCACTTGCGTTCGTACGTACTTTCGTTTGTTCATTCGATCGTAAATACGTAATTACGTACGTACGATATTTCGTTCGTACGTACGATATTTCGTTCGTTCGTAAGTTCGTTCGGTCGTACGTTCGCTTGCTGCTTCATTTCGTTCGCAAGAGCTACCGTAGGATCGTACGTTCGTACGAATGAAATAACGAACGAACGTACGTACATAAGCACGTACGAACGCACGATCGATCGAACGAACGTAGGAACGTACGTACGAATGCACAAAAGAACAATCGAACGATCCAACAAACGAAAGTACGTTCAAACGAACCAACGTATATACGTACGTATGTACGTACGAATGAACATACGTACGTACGAACGAACGAACCTACTTTCGTACGAACGAAAGAACGAACGTACCTTCGTACGTACGAATGAACGAAAGATCCAACGAACGAACGAACGTAAGTAAGAACGAACGATCGAACAAACAAAAGAAAGAACGATTGAAGGAAAGAACGATTGAAGGAAAGAACGAATGTAAGTATGTACGTAGGTACGAACGAACAAACGAGGAAACGAACGTAAGTAATTACGTACTGACGAAAGAACGAACGAAATTACGTACGTACGGACGGACGGACGAAAAATAAACGAACGAAATCAGGTACGTTCGTTCGTTCGTACTTACGTATGTTCATTCGTACGTACATAGGTACGTATATACGTTGGTTCGTTTGAACGTACGTTCGTTTGTTGGATCGTTCGTTTTTCTTTTGTGCATTCGTACGTACGTTCCTACGTTCGTTCGCACTTACGTACGTACGTTCGTTCGTTATTTCACTCGTACGAACGTACGTTCCTACGGTCGCAGTTGCGTTCGTTCGTTCGATCGTAAATACGTATATACGATATTTCGTTCCTTCGTACGTACAAACGTACGTAAGTTCATTCGTTAGTTCGTTCGCACGTACGTTCGTTTGCTTGCTCCTTCATTTCGTTCGTTCGTTCGTACATACGTTCATTCGCTCGTTCGTTCGTACGTAGATGCTTTCGTTCGTTTATTTTTTCGTCCGTCCGTCCGTACGTACGTACGATCTTTCGTTCATTCGTACGTACGTAGGTACGTTCGTTCTTTCGTTCGTACGAAAGTACGTTCGTTCGTTCGTACTTACGTATGTTCATTTGTCAGTACATACGTACGTATATACGTTGTTTCGTTTGAACGTACGTTCGTTTGTTGGATCGTTCGTTTGTTGTTTTGTGCTTACGTACGTACGTTAGTTCATTCGTTTGTTCGTTCGTACGTACGTTCGTTCGTTCGTCCGTCCGTTCGGTCGTTCGTTAGTTATTTAATTCGTACGAACGTACGTTCCTACGGTCGCACTTGCGTTCGTACGTACATTCGTTTGTTCGTTCGATCGTAAATACGTAATTACGTACGTACGATATTTCGTTCGTTCGTACGTTAGTAAGTTCATTCGTTAGTTCGGTCGTACGTTCGTTCGTACGTTCGCTTGCTGCTTCATTTCGTTCGTTCGTTCGTACGTACGTGCGTTCGTTCGGACATACCTATATACGTTCATTCGTACATACCTATATACGTTCATTCGCTCGTTCGTACGTACGCAGTTACGTAGATGCTTTCGTTCGTTTTTTCTTTCGTCCGTCCCTACGCACGTACGTACTGTCGTTCGTACTTACGTACGTTCGTTCGTACTTACGTACGTTCGTTTCCTCGTTCTTTCGTTCGTACGAAAGTACGTTCGTTCGAACATACGTACGTACATACGTATATGCGTTTGTTCGATTGTACTTACGTAATTACATACGTGCGTACGTTCGTTCGTTGGATCGTTCGATCGTAAATACGTAATTACGTACGTCCGATATTTTGCTCGTTCGGACGTACATACGTAAGTTCATTCTTTAGTTCGTTCGTACGTTCGGTTGCTCCCTCATTTCGTTGGTACGTACTATCGTTCGTTCGTACATACGTTCATTCTCTCGATCGTACGTACAGAGGCACGTAGATGCTTTCGTTCGTTTATTCTGGCGTCCGTCCGTCCGTACGTTTGTTCGATCATTCGTACGAACGTTCGTTTGTTCGTTCGTTCGTACCTACGGACATACTTACATTCGTTCGCTCATTAGTACGTACGTACGTACGTACGTATATACGTTGGTTCGTTTGTACGTACGTTCGTTGTATCGTTCGTTTGTTCCTTTGTGCATTCGTACGTACGTACGTTAGTTTGTTCGGTCGTTCGTTAGTTATTTAATTCGTACGAACCTACGTTCCTACGGTCGCATTGCGTTCGTACGTACTTTCGTTTGTTCATTCGATCGTAAATACGTAATTAAGTACGTACGATATTTCGTTCGTTCGTAAGTTCATTCGTTAGTTCGGTCGTACGTTCGTTCGTACGTTCGCTTGCTGCTTCATTTCGTTCGCAAGAGCGACCGTAGGATCGTACGTTCGTACGAATGAAATAACGTACGTACGTACGATATTTCGTTCGTTCGTACGTACGTAAGTTCATTCGTTAGTTCGAACCAACGTATATACGTACGTACGAACGAATGAACGAACGATCCAACGAAAGAACAAACAAATGTACGTACGTACGACCGGACCAATGGACGAACGATCAAACGAACAAGAGAAAGAACGAATGTAAGTATGTAAGTAGGTACGAACGAACAAACGAGGAAACGAACGTACGTAAGTACGTACTGACGTAATTACGTACGTACGGACGGACGGACGAAAGAATAAACGAACGAAAGCATCTATGTACGAACGAACAAGCGAATAAACGTATGTACGAACGAACGGTAGTACGTACGAACGAACGAACAAAATGAAGGAGCAAGCAAACGAACAAACGAATGAACTTACGTACGTACGTATGTACGTACGAAGGAACGAAATATCGTACATACGTATTTACGAACGAACGAACGAACGTAAGTGCGACCGTAGGAACGTACGTTCGTACGAGTGAAATAACGAACGTACGTACGTACGTAGGCACGAGCGAACGCATGTAGGAACGTACGTACGAATGCACAAAAGAACAAAAGAACGATCCAACAAACGAACGTACGTTCAAACGAACCAACGTATATACGTACGTATGTACGTACGAATGAACATACATAAGTACGAACGAACGTACGTAAGAACGAACGATCGAACAAACAAAAGAAAGAACGATTGAAGGAACGAACGAATGTAACTATGTACGTAGGTACGAACGAACGAACAAACGAACGTACGTACGAACGATTGAACGAACGTACGGACGGACGCCAGAATAAACGAACGAAAGCATCTACGTACCTCCGTACGTACGAACGAGAGAATGAACGTATGTACGAACGAACGATAGTACGTACCAACGAAATGAAGGAGCAAGAGAACGTACGAACGAACTAAAGAATGAACTTACGTATGTACGTCCGAACGAACAAAATATCGTACGTACGTAATTACGTATTTACGACCGAACGAGCGAACGAACGAACGCAAGAGCGACCGTAGGATCGTACGTTCGAACCAATGAAATAAAGAACGAACGTAAGTACGTGCGGACGGACGAACGAACGTACGTACGTACGTAAGAACGAACGAACGATCGAATCAAACGAACGTAGGAACGTACGAACTAACAAACGAACATACGTACGTACGAATCCAGAAAAGAACAAACGAACGATCCAACGAACGAACGTACGCACGTATGTAATTACGTAAGTACAATCGAACCAACGCATATACGTATGTACGTACGTATGTTCGAACGAACGTACTTTCGTACGAACGAAAGAACGATGAAACGAACGTACGTAAGTACGAGCGAACGTACGTAAGTACGAACGAACGTACGTAAGTACGAATGAACGTACGTACGTGCGTAGGGACGGACGAAACAAAAAACGAACGAAAGCATCTATGTAACTCTGTACGTACGAACGAGCGAATGAACGTATATAGGTATGTACGAACGAACGTACGTACGTACGTACGAACGAACGAACGAAATGAAGCAGCAAGCGAACGTACGACCGAACTAACGAATGAACTTACGTACGTACGAACGAACGAAATATCGTACGTACGTAATTACGTATTTACGATCGAACGAACAAACGAAAGTACGTACGAACGCAAGTGCGACCGTAGGAACGTACGTTCGTACGAATTAAATAACTAACGAACGACCGAACGGACGGACGAACGAACGAACGTACGTACGAACGAACAAACGAATGAACTAACGTAGGTACGTACGAATGCACAAACGAACGATACAACGAACGTACGTACAAACGAACCAACATATATATGTACGTACGTATGAATGAACGAACGATCCAACGAAAGAAAGAACGAATGTACGTACGTACGACCGAACCAATGGACGAACGATCAAACAAACAAGAGAAAGAACGATTGAAGGAAAGAACGAATGTAAGTATGTACGTAGGTACGAACGAACAAACGAGGAAACGAACGTACGTAAGTACGTCCTGACGAAAGAATAAACGAACGAAAGCATCTACGTACGAACGAACGAGCGAATGAACGTATGTACGAACTAACGATAGTACGTACGTAAGAACGAACGAACGTACGGACGGACGCCAGAATAAACGAACGAAAGCATCTACGTACCTCCGTACGTACGAACGAGAGAATGAACGTATGTACGAACGAACGATAGTACGTACGAACGAAATGAAGGAGCAAGCGAACGTAAGAACGAACGTACGAACGAACTAAAGAATGAACTTACGTACGTCCGTCCGTCCGTACGTACGTAATTTCGTTCGTTCTTTCGTCAGTACGTAATTACTTACGTTCGTTTCCTCGTTTGTTCCTTCGTACCTACGTACATACTTACATTCGTTCTTTCCTTCAATCGTTCTTTCTCTTGTTTGTTTGATCGTTCGTCCATTGGTCCGGTCGTACGTACGTACATTCGTTCGTTCTTTCGTTGGATCGTTCGTTTATTCGTACGTACGTACGTTTATACGTTGGTTCGTTTGTACGTACGTTCGTTGTATCGTTCGATTGTTCCTTTGTGCATTCGTACGTACGTACGTTAGTTCATTCGTTCGTTCGTACGTACGTTCGTTCGTACGTATGTACGTTCGTTCGTTCGACCGTCCGTTCGGTCGTTCGTTCGTTATTTCATTCGTACGAAGGTACGATCCTACGGTCGCTCTTGCGTTAGTTCGTTCGCTCGTTCGATCGTAAATACGTAATTACGTACGTACGATATTTTGTTCGTTCGGACGGACATACGTAAGTTCATTCTTTATTTCGTTCGTACGTTCGCTTGCTCCTTTATTTCGTTGGTACGTACTATCGTTCGTACGTACATACGTTCATTCTCTCGTTCGTACGTACGGAGGTACGTAGATGCTTTCGTTCGTTTATTCGATCGTTCGTACGTACGTTCGTTTGTTCGTTCGTTCGTACCTACGGACATACTTACATTCGTTCGTTCATTCGTACGTACGTACGTATATACGTTGGTTCGTTTGTACGTACATTCGTTGTATCGTTCGTTTGTTCCTTTGTGCATTCGTACGTACGTACGTTAGCTCGTTCGGTCGTTCGTTAGTTATTTAATTCGTACGAACCTACGTTCCTACGGTCGCACTTGCGTTCGTACGTACTTTCGTTTGTTCATTCGATCGTAAATACGTAATTACGAACGTACGATATTTCGTTCGTTCGTACGTACGATATTTCGTTCGTTCGTAAGTTCATTCGTTAGTTCGGTTGTACGTTCGTTCGTACGTTCGCTTGCTGCTTCATTTTGTTCGCAAGAGCGACCGTAGGATCGTACGTTCGTACGAATGAAATAACGAACGAACGTACGTACGTACGTAAGCACGTACGAATGCACAAAAGAACAATCGGACGATCCAACTAACGAAAGTACGTTCAAACGAACCAACGTATATACGTACGTATGTACGTACGAATGAACATACGTAAGTACGAACGAACGAACCTACTTTCGTACGAACGAAAGAACGAACGTACCTTCGTACGTACGAATGAACGAAAGATCCAACGAACGAACGAACGTACGTAAGAACGAACGATCGAACAAACAAAAGAAAGAACGATTGAAGGAACGAACGAATGTAAGTATGTACGTACGAACAAAATGAAGCAGCAAGCGAACGTACGACCGAACTAACGAATGAACTTACGTACGTACGAACGAACGAAATATCGTACGTACGTAATTAGGTATTTATTTACGATCGAACGAACAAAGGAAAGTACGTACGAACGCAAATGAGACCGTAGGAACGTACGTTCTTACGAATTAAATAAGTAACGAACGACCGGTCGAACGGACGTACGAACGAACGAACGTACGTACGAATGCACAAAGGAACAATCGAACGATACAACGAACGTACGTACAAACGAACCAACGTATATACGTACGTACGTACGAATGAACGAACGATCCAACGAAAGAACGAACGAATGTACGTACGTACGACCGGACCAATGGACGAACGATCGAACAAACAAGAGAAAGAACGAATGTAAGTATGTAAGTAGGTACGAACGAACAAACGAGGACACGAACGTAAGTAAGTGCGTACTGACGAAAGAACGAACGAAATTACGGTCGTACGGACGGACGGACGAAAGAATAAACGAACGAAAGCATCTACGTACGAACGAACGAGCGAATGAACGTATGTACGAACGAACGATAGTACGTACGAACGAACGAACGAAATGAAGGAGCAAGCAAACGAACTAACGAATGAACTTACGTAGGTACGTATGTACGTACGAAGGAACGAAATATCGTACATACGTATTTACGAACGAACGAACGATCGCAAGTGCGACCGTAGGAACGTACGTTCGTACGAGTGAAATAACGAACGAACGTACGTACGTACGTAAGCACGACCGAACGCACGATCGATCGAACGAACAAAATAACAAAAGAACGAACCAACAAACGAACGTACGTTCAAACGAACCAACGTATATACGTACGTATGTACGTACGAATGAACATACGTAAGTACGAACGAACGAACGAACGAACGTACGTAAGAACGAACAATCGAACAAACAAAAGAAAGAACGATTGAAGGAACGAACAAATGTAAGTATGTACGTAGGTACGAACGAACGAACAAACGAACGTACGTACGAACGATCGAACGAACGTACGGACGGACGCTTGAATAAACGAACAAAAGCATCTACGTCCCTCCGTACGTACGAACGAGAGAATGAACGTATGTACGAACGAACGATAGTACGTACCAACGAAATGAAGGAGCAAGCGAACGTACGAACGAACTAAAGAATGAACTTACGTATGTACGTTGGAACGAACAATATTTCGTACGTACGTAATTACGTATTTACGATCGAACGAGCGAACGAACGAA
The DNA here is from genome assembly GCF_046866305.1 of Octopus bimaculoides. Classification (NCBI taxonomy): domain Eukaryota; kingdom Metazoa; phylum Mollusca; class Cephalopoda; order Octopoda; family Octopodidae; genus Octopus; species Octopus bimaculoides. Next base: position 41,254,868 of record NC_142945.1, on the reverse strand, counting down.
CGCAAGAGCGACCGTAGGATCGTACGTTCGAACGAATGAAATAACGAACGAACGTACGTACGTGCGGACGGACGAACGAACGTACGTGCGTACGTAAGAACGAACGAACGATCGAATCGAACGAACGTAGGAACGTACGAACTAACAAACGAACGTACGTACGTACGAATCCAGAAAAGAACAAACGAACGATCCAACGAACGAACGTACGCACGTATGTAATTACGTAAGTACAATCGAACCAACGCATATACGTATGTACGTACGTATGTTCGAACGAACGTACTTTCGTACGAACGAAAGAACGAGGAAACGAACGTACGTAAGTACGAACGAACGTACGTACGTGCGTAGGGACGGACGAAAGAAAAAACGAACGAAAGCATCTACGTAACTCCGTACGTACGAACGAGCGAATGAACGTATATAGGTATGTACGAATGAACGTATATAGGTATGTACGAACGAACGTACGTACGTACGAACGAACGTACGTACGTACGAACGAACGAACGAAATGAAGCAGCAAGCGAACGTACGACCGCACTAACGAATGAACTTACGTACGTACGAACGAACGAAATATCGTACGTACGTAATTACGTATTTACGATCGAAGGAACAAACGAAAGTACGTACGAACGCAAGTGCGACCGTAGGAACGTACGTTCGTACGAATTAAATAACAAACGAACGACCGAACGGACGGACGAACGAACGAACGTACGTACGAACGAACAAACGAATGAACTAACATACGTACGTACGAATGCACAAACGAACGATACAACGAACGTACGTACAAACGAACCAACGTATATATGTACGTACGTACGAATGAACGAACGATCCAACGAAAGAAAGAACGAATGTACGTACGAACGACCGGACCAATGGACGAACGATCAAACAAACAAGAGAAAGAACGATTGAAGGAAAGAACGAATGTAAGTATGTACGTAGGTACGAACCAACAAACGAGGAAACGAACGTACGTAAGTACGTACTGACGAAAGAACAAACGAAATTACGTACGTACTGACGAAAGGATAAACGAACGAAATCATCTACGTACGATCGAACGAGCGAATGAACGTACGTAAGTTCATTCTTTAGTTCGTTCGTACGTTCGTTCTTACGTTCGCTTGCTCCTTCATTTCGTTCGTACGTACTATCGTTCGTTCGTACATACGTTCAATCTCTCGTTCGTTCGTACATACGTTCATTCTCTCGTTCGTACGTACGGAGGTACGTAGATGCTTTCGTTTGTTTATTCTGGCGTCCGTCCGTGCGTTCGTTCTTTCGTACGTTCATTCGTTTCCTCGTTTGTTCGTTCTTTCGTTCGTACCTACGTACATACTTACATTCGTTCGTTCTTTCGTACGTTCATTCGTTTCCTCGTTTGTTCGTTCTTTCGTTCGTACCTACGTACATACTTACATTCGTTCGTTCCTTCAATCGTTCTTTCTTTTGTTTTTTCGATCGTTCGTTCATTCGTACGTACGTACGTATATACGTTGGTTCGTTTGTACGTACGTTCGTTGTATCGTTCGTCTGTGCATTCGTACGTACGTACGTACGTATATACGTTGGTTCGTTTGAACGTACTTTCGTTTGTTGGATCGTTCGATTGTTCTTTTGTGCATTCGTACGTACGTTCCTACGTTCGTTCGATCGATCGTGCGTTCGTACGTGCTTACGTACGTACGTTCGTTCGTTATTTCTTTCGTACGAACGTACGATCCTACGGTCGCTCTTGCGAACGAAATGAAGCAGCAAGCGAACGTACGAACGAACGTACGACCGAACTAACGAATGAACTTACGAACGAACGAAATATCGTACGTACGAACGAACGTAATATCGTACGTACGAACGCAAGTGCGACCGTAGGAACGTAGGTTCGTACGAATTAAATAACTAACGAACGACCGAACGAACTAACGTACGTACGTACGAATGCACAAAGGAACAAACGAACGTACGTACAAACGAACCAACGTATATACGTACGTACGTACGAACGAACGTACGGACGGACGGACGCCAGAATAAACGAACGAAAGCATCTACGTACCTCCGTACGTACGAACGAGAGAATGAACGTATGTACGTACGAACGATAGTACGTACCAACGAAATGAAGGAGCAAGCGAACGTAATTACGTATTTACGATCGAACGAGCGAACGAACGAACGCAAGAGCGACCGTAGGATCGTACGTTCGTACGAATGAAATAACGAACGAACGACCGAACGGACGGTCGAACGAACGAACGTACGTACGAACGAACGAACGTACGTACGAACGAACGAACGTACGTACGAACGAACGAATGAACTAACGTACGTACGTACGAATGCACAAAGGAACAATCGAACGATACAACGAACGTACGTACAAACGAACCAACGTATATACGTACGTACGTACGAATAAACGAACGATCCAACGAAAGAACGAACGAATGTACGTACGTACGACCGGATCAATGGACGAACGATCAAACAAACAAGAGAAAGAACGATTGAAGGAAAGAACGAATGTAAGTATGTACGTAGGTACGAACGAACAAACGAGGAAACGAACGTAAGTAATTACTTACTGACGAAAGAACAAACGAAATTACGTACGTACGGACGGACGGACGAAAGAATAAACGAACGAAATCATCTACGTACGATCGAACGAACGTACGTAAGTTCATTCTTTAGTTCGTTCGTACGTTCGTTCTTCCGTTCGCTTGCTCCTTCATTTCGTTCGTACGTACTATCGTTCGTTCGAACATACGTTCATTCTCTCGTTCGTTCGAACATACGTTCATTCTCTCGTTCGTACGTACCTAGATGCTTTCGTTTCTTTATTCTGGCGTCCGTCCCTACGTTCGTTCGTTCTTTCGTACGTACATTCGTTTCCTCGTTTGTTCGTTCTTTCGTTCGTACCTACGTACATACTTACATTCGTTCGTTCCTCAATCGTTCTTTGTTTTGTTTGTTCGATCGTTCGTTCTTACGTACGTTCGTTGGATCTTTCGTTCATTCGTATGTACGTAGGTACGTTCGTTCTTTCGTTCGTACGAAAGTACGTTCGTACTTACGTATGTTCATTCGTACGTATATACGTTCGTATATACGTTGGTTCGTTTGAACGTACGTTCGTTTCTGGGATCGTTCGTTCATTCGTACGTACGTATATACGTTGGTTCGTTTGTACGTACGTTCGTTGTATCGTTCGTCTGTGCATTCGTACGTACGTACGTTAGTTCACTCGTTTGTACAAAAGTACGTTCGTTCGTTCGTACTTACGTTCATTCGTACGTATATACGTTGGTTCGTTTGAACGAACGTTCGTTTGTTGGATCGTTCGTTTGTTCTTTTGTGCATTCGTACGTACGTTCCTACGTTCGTTCGATCGGGCGTTCGTTCGTGCTTACGTACGTACGTACGTTCGTTCGTTATTTCACTCGTACGATCGTACGTTTCTACGGTCGCACTTGCGTTCGTTCCTTCGTACGTACATACGTACGTAAGTTCATTCGTTATTTCGTTCGCACGTACGTTCGTTTGCTTGCTCCTTCATTTCGTTTGTTCGTTCGTACGTAGTACTATCGTTCGTTCGTACATACGTTCATTCGCTCGTTCGTTCGTACGTAGATGCTTTCGTTCGTTTATTCTTTCGTGCGTCCGTACGTACGTAATTTCGTTCGTTCTTTCGTCAGTACGTACTTACGTACGTTCGTTTCCTCGTTTGTTCGTTCGTACCTACGTACATACTTACATTCGTTCTTTCCTTCAATCGTTCTTTCTCTTGTTTGTTTGATCGTTCGTCCATTGGTCCGGTCGTACGTACGTACATTCGTTCGTTCTTTCGTTGGATCGTTCGTTCATTCGTACGTACGTACATATATACGTTGGTTCGTTTGTACGTACGTTCGTTCGTTCGTCCGTCCGTTCGGTCGTTCGTTAGTTATTTAATTCGTACGAACGTACGTTCCTACGGTCGCACTTGCGTTCGTACGTACTTTCGTTTGTTCGTTCGATCGTAAATACGTAATTACGTACGTACGATATTTCGTTCGTTCGTACGTACGTAAGTTCATTCGTTAGTTCGTACGTACGGAGGTACGTAGATGCTTTCGTTGGTTTTTTCTTTCGTCCGTCCCTACGCACGTACGTACGTTCGTTTCCTCGTTCTTTCGTTCGTACGAAAGTACGTTCGTTCGTTGGATCGTTCTTTTGTTCTTTTCTGGATTCGTACGTACATACGTTCGTTTGTTTGTTCGTAGGTTCCTGCGTTCGTTTGTTTCGATCGTTCGTTCGTTCTTACGTACGTACGTACGTTCGTTCGTCCGTTCGCACGTACGTATGTTCGTTCGTTATTTCATTCGTTCGAACGTACGATCCTACAGTCGCTCTTGCGTTCGTTCGTTTGCTCGTAAATACGTAATTACGTACGTACGATATTTTGTTCGTTCGGACGTACATACGTTCATTCTCTCGTTCCTCCGTACGGAGGTACGTAGATGCTTTCGTTCGTTTATTCTGGCGTCCGTCCGTACGTTCGATCGTTCGTACGTACGTTCGTTCGTTCGTACCTACGTACATACTTACATTCGTTCGATCCTTCAATCGTTCTTTCTTTTGTTTGTTCGATCGTTCGTGCTTACGTACGTTCGTTCGTTCGTTCGTTCGTTCGTACTTACGTATGTTCATTCGTACGTACATACGTATATACGTTGGTTCGTTTGAACGTACGTTCGTTTGAACGTACGTTCGTTTGTTGGATCGTTCTTTTGTTCGTTTGTGCATTCGTACGTACGTTCCTACGTTCGTTCGATCGTGCGTTCGCTCCTGCTTACGTACGCACGTACGTTCGTTCGTTATTTCACTCGTACGATCGTACGTTCCTACGGTCGCACTTGCGTTCGTTCGTTCGTTCGTAAATACGTATGTACGATATATCGTTACTTCGCACGTACATACGTACGTACGTAAGTTCATTCGTTAGTTCTTTTGCTTGCTCCATCATCTCGTTCGTTCGTTCGTACGTACGTACGTACTATCGTTCGTTCGTACATACGTTCATTCGCTCGTTCGTTCGTACGTAGAAGCTTTCGTTCGTTTATTCTTTCGTCCGTCCGTCCGTACGTACGTAATTTCGTTCGTTCTTTCGTCAGTACGTACTTACGTACGTTCGTTTCCTCGTTTGTTCGTTCGTACCTACTTACATACTTACATTCGTTCATTCTCTTGTTTGTTTGATCGTTCGTCCATTGGTCCGGTTGTACGTACGTACATTTGTTCGTTCTTTCGTTGGATCGTTCGTTCATTCGTACGTACGTACGTATATACGTTCGTTCGTTTGTACGTACGTTAGTTGTATCGTTCGATTGTTCCTTTGTGCATTCGTACGTACGTAGGTTAGTTCATTCGTTCGTTCGTTCGTACGTCCGTTCGTTCGTTAGTTATTTAATTCGTACGAACGTACGTTCCTACGGTCGCACTTGCGTTCGTACGTACTTTCCTTTGTTCGTTCGATCGTAAATAAATACGTAATTACGTACGTACGATATTTCGTTCGTTCGTACGTACGGAAGTTCATTCGTTAGTTCGGTCGTACGTGCGTTCGTACGTTCCTTCAATCGTTCTTTCTTTTGTTTGTTCGATCGTTAGTTCTTACGTACGTTCGTTCGTTCGTTGGATCTTTCGTTCATTCGTACGTACGAAGGTATGTTCGTTCTTTCGTTCGTACGAAAGTAGGTTCGTTCGTTCGTACTTACGTATGTTCATTCGTACGTACATACGTACGTATATACGTTGGTTCGTTTGAACGTACTTTCGTTTGTTGGATCGTTCGATTGTTCTTTTGTGCATTCGTACGTTTTTACGTACGTACGTACGTTCGTTCGTTATTTCATTCGTACGAACGTACGATCCTACGGTCGCTCTTGCGAACGAAATGAAGCAGCAAGCGAACGTACGAACGAACGTACGACCAAACTAACGAATGAACTTACGAACGAACGAAATATCGTACGTACGAACGAATGAAATATCGTACGTACGTAATTACGTATTTACGATCGAACGAGCGAACGAATGAACGAGCGAACGAACGAACGCAAGAGCGACCGTAGGATCGTATGTTCGAACGAATGAAATAACGAACGAACGTAAGTACGTGCGGACGGACGAACGAACGTACGTACGTACGTACGAAAGAACGAACGAACAATCGAAACAAACGAACGTAGGAACGTACGAACTAACAAACGAACGTACGTACGTACGAATCCAGAAAAGAACAAACGAACGATCCAACGAACGAACGTACGCACGTATGTAATTACGTAAGTACAATCGAACCAACGCATATACGTATGTACGTACGTATGTTCGAACGAACGTACTTTCGTACGAACGTACGTAAGTACGAGCGAACGTACGTAAGTACGAACGAGCGAATGAACGTATATAGGTATTTACGAATGAACGTATATAGGTATGTACGAACGAACGTACGTACGTACTAGCGCTAGTGCGACCGTAGGAACGTACGTTCGTACGAATTAAATAACTAACGAAGGACCGAACGGACGGACGAACGAACGAACGTACGTACGAACGAACAAACGAATGAACTAACGTACGTACGTACGAATGCACAAACGAACGATACAACGAACGTACGTACAAACGAACTAACGTATATACGTACGTACGTACGAATGAACGAACGATCCAACGAAAGAACGAACGAATGTACGTACGTACGACCGGACCAATCGACGAACGATCAAACAAACAAGAGAAAGAAAGATTGAAGGAAAGAACGAATGTAAGTATGTACGTAGGTACGAACGAACAAACGAGGAAACGAACGTAAGTAATTACGTACTGACGAAAGAACGAACGAAAGTACGTATGTACGGACGGACGGACGGACGAAAGAATAAACAAACGAAAGTATCTACGTAGGAACGAACGAGCGAATGAACGTATGTACAAACGAACGATAGTACGTACGTTCGAATGAACGAACGAAATGAAGGAGCTAGCAAACGAACGTACGTGCGAACGAACTAATGAATGAAATTACGTATGTACGTACGAAGGAACGAAATAACGTACATACGTATTTACGATCGAACGAACGGACGTAAGTGCGACCGTAGAAACGTACCTTCGTACGAGTGAAATAACGAACGAACGTACGTACTTACGTAAACACGAACGAACGCACGATCGATCGAACGAAAATAGGAACGTACGTACGAATGCACAAAAGAACGAAATATCGTACATACGTATTTACGATCGAACGAACGGACGTAAGTGCGACCGTAGGAACGTACCTTCGTACGAGTGAAATAACGAACGAACGTACGTACTTACGTAAGCACGAACGAACGCACGATCGATCGAACGAAAATAGGAACGTACGTACGAATGCACAAAAGAACTAACGAACGATCCAACAAACGAACGTACGTTCAAACGAACCAACGTATATACGTACGTATGTACGTCCGTATGTACGTACGAATGAACGAAAGATACAACGAACGAACGTACGTAAGAACGAACGATCGAACAAACAAAAGAAAGAACGATTGAAGGAATGAACGATTGAAGGAATGAACGATTGAAGGAAAGAACGAATGTAAGTATGTACGTAGGTACGAACGAACAAACAAGGAAACGAACGTAAGTAATTACGTACTGACGAAAGAACGAACGAAAGTACGTACGGACGGACGGACGGACGGACGGACGAAAAAATAAACGAACGAAAGCATCTACGTACGAACGAACGAGCGAATGAACGTATGTACGAACGAACGAACGAAATGAAGGAGCAAGCAAACGAACGTACGTGCGAACGAACAAACAAATGAACTTACGATCGAAACAAACGAACGTAGGAACGTACGAACTAACAAACGAACGTACGTACGTACGAATCCAGAAAAGAACAAACGAACGATCCAACTAATGAACGTACGCACGTATGTAATTACGTATGTACAATCGAACCAACGCATATACGTATGTACGTACGTATGTTCGAACGAACGTACTTTCGTACGAACGAAAGAACGAGGAAACGAATGTACGTAAGTACGAACGAACGTACGTAAGTACGAACGAACGTACCTAAGTACTAACGAACGTACGTACGTGCGTAGGGACGGACGAAAGAAAAAACGAACTAAAGAATCTACGTAACTCCGTACGTATGAACGAGCGAATGAACGTATATAGGTATGTACGAATGAACGTATATAGGTATGTACGAACGAACGTACGTACGTACGAACGAACGAACGAAATGAAGCAGCAAGCGAACGTACGAACGAACGTTCGACCGAACTAACGAATGAACTTACGTACGTACGTACGAACGAAATATCGTATGTACGAACGAACGAAATATCGTACGTACGTAATTACATATTTACGATCGAACGAACAAACGAAGGTACGTACGAACGCAAGTGCGACCGTAGGAACGAATGTACGTACGTACGACGGGACCAATGGACGAACGATCAAACAAACAAGAGAAAGAACGATTGAAGGAAAGAACGAATGTAAGTATGTACGTAGGTACGAACGAACAAACGAGGAATCGAACGTAAGTAATTACGTACTGACGAAAGAACGAACGAAAGTACGTACGTACGGACGGACGGACGAAAGTATAAACGAACGAAAGCATCTACGTACGAACGAACGAGCGAATGAACGTATATACAAACGAACGAAAGTACGTACGTACGGACGGACGGACGAAAAAATAAACGAACGAAAGCATCTACGTACGAACGAACGAGCGAATGAACGTATGTACGAACGAACGAACGAAATGAAGGAGCAAGCAAACGAACGTACGTGCGAACGAACTAACGAATGAACTTACGTACGTTTGTACGTACGAAGGAACGAAATATCGTATATACGTATTTACGATCGCACGAACGAACGCAACTGCGACCGTAGGAACGTACGTTCGTACGAGTGAAATAACGAACGAACGTACGTACGTAAGTGCGAACGAAGGTACGGACGGACGCCAGAATAAACGAACGAAAGCATCTACGTACCTCCGTACGTACGAACGAGAGAATGAACGTTTGTTTCGTACGTTCGTTTCCTCGTTCATTCGTTCGTACGAAAGTACGTTCGTAGGAACGTACGTACGAATGCACAAAAGAAAAACGAACGATCCAACAAACGAACGTACGTTCAAACGAACCAACGTATATACGTACCTATGTACGTACGAATGAACATACGTAAGTACGAAAGAACGAACGTACCTGATTTCGTTCGTTTATTTTTCGTCCGTCCGTCCGCACGTACGTAATTTCTTTCGTTCTTTCGTCAGTACGTAATTACTTACGTTCGTTTCCTCGTTTGTTCGTTCGTACCTACGTACATACTTACATTCGTTCTTTCCTTCAATCGTTCTTTCTCTTGTTTGTTTGATCGTTCGTCCATTGGTCCGGTCGTACGTACGTACATTCGTTCGTTCTTTCGTTGGATCGTTCGTTTATTCGTACGTACGTACGTTTATACGTTGGTTCGTTTGTACGTACGTTCGTTGTATCGTTCGATTGTTCCTTTGTGTATTCGTACGTACATACATTAGTTCATTCGTTCGTTCGTACGTACGTTCTTTCGTTCGTACGTACGTTCGTTCGTTCGACCGTCCGTTCGGTCGTTCGTTCGTTATTTCATTCGTACGAACGTACGATCCTACGGTCGCTCTTGCGTTCGTTCGTTCGCTCGTTCGATCGTAAATACGTAATTACGTACGTCCGATATTTTGCTCGTTCGGACGGACATACGTAAGTTCATTCTTTAGTTCGTTCGTACGTTCGCTTGCTCCCTCATTTCGTTGGTACGTACTATCGTTCGTTCGTACATACGTTCATTCTCTCGATCGTACGTACGGAGGTACGTAGATGCTTTCGTTCGTTTATTCTGGCGTCCGTCCGTCCGTACGTTCGTTTGATCGTTCGTTCGATCGTTCGTACGAACGTTCGTTTTTTCGTTCGTTCGTACCTACGGACATACTTACATTCGTTCGCTCATTCGTACGTACGTAGTATATACGTTGGTTCGTTTGTACGTACGTTCGTTGTATCGTTCGTTTGTTCCTTTGTGCATTCGTACGTACGTACGTTAGTTCGTTCGGTCGTTCGTTAGTTATTTAATTCGTACGAACCTACGTTCCTACGGTCGCATTGACTTCGTACGTACTTTCGTTTGTTCATTTGATCGTAAATACGTAATAAAGTACGTACGATATTTCGTTCGTTCGTAAGTTCATTCGTTAGTTCGGTCGTACGTTCGTTCGTACGTTCGCTTGCTGCTTCATTTCGTTCGCAAGAGCGACCGTAGGATAGTACGTTCGTACGAATGAAATAACGTACGTACGTACGATATTTCGTTCGTTCGTCCGTACGTAAGTTCATTCGTTAGTTCGAACCAACGTATATACGTACGTACGAACGAATGAACGAACGATCCAACGAAAGAACAAACAAATGTACGTACGTACGACCGGACCAATGGACGAACGATCAAACAAACAAGAGAAAGAACGAATGTAAGTATGTAAGTAGGTACGAACGAACAAACGAGGAAACTAACGTACGTAAGTACGTACTGACGTAATTACGTACGTACGGACGGACGGACGAAAGAATAAACGAACGAAAGCATCTACGAACGAACGAGCGAATAAACGTATGTACGAACGAACGGTAGTACGTACGAACGAACGAACGAAATGAAGGAGCAAGCAAACGAACTAACGAATGAACTTACGTACGTACGTATGTACGTACGAAGGAACGAAATATCGTACCTACGTATTTACGAACGAACAAACGAACGCAAGTGCGACCGTAGGAACGTACGTTCGTACGAGTGAAATAACGAACGAACGTACGTACGTACGTAGGCACGAGCGAACGCACGTAGGAAAGTACGTACGAATGCACAAAAGAACAAAAGAACGATCCAACAAACGAACGTACGTTCAAACGAACCAACTTATATACGTACGTATGTACGTACGAATGAACATACATAAGTACGAACGAACGTACGTAAGAACGAACGATCGAACAAACAAAAGAAAGAACGAACGAATGTAAGTATGTACGTAGGTACGAACGAACGAACAAACGAACGTACGTACGAACGATTGAACGAACGTACGGACGGACGCCAGAATAAACGAACGAAAGCATCTACGTACCTCCGTACGTACGAACGAGAGAATGAACGTATGTACGAACGAACGATAGTACGTACCAACGAAATGAAGGAGCAAGCGAACGTACGAACGAACTAAAGAATGAACTTACGTATGTACGTCCGAACGAACAAAATATCGTACGTACGTAATTACGTATTTACGACCGAACGAGCGAACGAACGAACGCAAGAGCGACCGTAGGATCGTACGTTCGAACCAATGAAATAAAGAACGAACGTAAGTACGTGCGGACGGACGAACGAACGTACGTACGTACGTAAGAACGAACGAACGATCGAATCAAACGAACGTAGGAACGTACGAACTAACAAACGAACATACGTACGTACGAATCCAGAAAAGAACAAACGAACGATCCAACGAACGAACGTACGCACGTATGTAATTACGTAAGTACAATCGAACCAACGCATATACGTATGTACGTACGTATGTTCGAACGAACGTACTTTCGTACGAACGAAAGAACGAGGAAACGAACGTACGTATGCACGAGCGAACGTACGTAAGTACGAACGAACGTACGTAAGTACGAACGAACGTACGTACGTGCGTAGGGACGGACGAAAGAAAAAACGAACGAAAGCATCTACGTAACTCTGTACGTACGAACGAGCGAATGAACGTATATAGGTATGTACGAACGAACGTACGTACGTACGAACGAACGAACGAAATGTATCAGCAAGCGAACGTACGACCGAACTAACGAATGAACTTACGTACGTACGAACGAACGAAATATCGTACGTACGTAATTACGTATTTACGATCGAACGAACAAACGAAAGTACGTACGAACGCAAGTGCGACCGTAGGAACGTACGTTCGTACGAATTAAATAACTAACGAACGACCGAACGGACGGACGAACGAACGAACGTACCTACGAACGAACAAACGAATGAACTAACGTACGTACGTACGAATGCACAAACGAACGATACAACGAACGTACGTACAAACGAACCAACATATATATGTACGTACGTATGAATGAACGAACGATCCAACGAAAGAAAGAACGAATGTACGTACGTACGACCGGACCAATGGACGAACGATCAAACAAACAAGAGAAAGAACGATTGAAGGAAAGAACGAATGTAAGTATATACGTAGGTACGAACGAACAAACGAGGAAACGAACGTACGTAAGTACGTCTTGACGAAAGAATAAACGAACGAAAGCATCTACGTACGAATGAACGAGCGAATGAACGTATGTACGAACTAACGATAGTACGTACGTAAGAACGAACGAACGTACGAACGGACGCCAGAATAAACGAACGAAAGCATCTACGTACCTCCGTACGTACGAACGAGAGAATGAACGTATGTACGAACGAACGATGGTACGTACGAACGAAATGAAGGAGCAAGCGAACGTAAGAACGAACGTACGAACGAACTAAAGAATGAACTTACGTACGTTCGTTCGATCGTACGTAGATGATTTCGTTCGTTTATTCTTTCGTCCGTCCGTCCGTACGTACGTAATTTCGTTCGTTCTTTCGTCAGTACGTAATTACTTACGTTCGTTTCCTCGTTTGTTCCTTCGTACCTACGTACATACTTACATTCGTTCTTTCCTTCAATCGTTCTTTCCCTTGTTTGTTTGATCGTTCGTCCATCGGTCCGGTCGTACGTACGTACATTCGTTCGTTCTTTCGTTGGATCGTTCGTTTATTCGTACGTACGTACGTTTATACGTTGGTTCGTTTGTACGTACGTTCGTTGTATCGTTCGATTGTTCCTTTGTGCATTCGTACGTACGTACGTTAGTTCATTCGTTCGTTCGTACGTACGTTCGTTCGTACGTACGTACGTTCGTTCGTTCGACCGTCTGTTCGGTCGTTCGTTCGTTATTTCATTCGTACGAACGTACGATCCTACGGTCGCTCTTGCGTTCGTTCGTTCGCTCGTTCGATCGTAAATACGTAATTACGTACGTACGATATTTTGTTCGTACGTTCGCTTGCTCCTTCATTTCGTTGGTACGTACTATCGTTCGTACGTACATACGTTCATTCTCTCGTTCGTACGTACGGAGGTACGTAGATGCTTTCGTTCGTTTATTCTGGCGTCCGTCCGTCCGTACATTCGTTCGATCGTTCGTACGTACGTTCGTTTGTTCGTTCGTTCGTACCTACGGACATACTTACATTCGTTCGTTCATTCGTACGTACGTACGTATATACGTTGGTTCGTTTGTACGTACATTCGTTGTATCGTTCGTTTGTTCCTTTGTGCATTCGTACGTACGTACGTTAGTTCGTTCGGTCGTTCGTTAGTTATTTAATTCGTACGAACCTACGTTCCTACGGTCGCACTTGCTTTCGTACGTACTTTCGTTTGTTCATTCGATAGTAAATACGTAATTACGAACGTACGATATTTCCTTCGTTCGTACGTACGATATTTCGTTCGTTCGTAAGTTCATTCGTTAGTTCGGTCGTACGTTCGTTCGTACGTTCGCTTGCTGCTTCATTTTATTCGCAAGAGCGACCGTAGGATCGTACGTTCGTACGAATGAAATAACGAACGAACGTACGTACGAACGTAAGCACGTACGAATGCACAAAAGAACAATCGGACGATCCAACTAACGAAAGTACGTTCAAACGAACCAACGTATATACGTACGTATGTACGTACGAATGAACATACGTAAGTACGAACGAACGAACCTACTTTCGTACGAACGAAAGAACGAACGTACCTTCGTACGTACGAATGAACGAAAGATCCAACGAACGAACGAACGTACGTAAGAACGAACGATCGAACAAACAAAAGAAAGAACGATTGAAGGAACGAACGAATGTAAGTATGTACGTACGAACGAAATGAAGCAGCAAGCGAACGTACGACCGAACTAACGAATGAACTTACGTACGTACGAACGAACGAAATATCGTACGTACGTAATTAGGTATTTATTTACGATCGAACGAACAAAGGAAAGTACGTACGAACGCAAGTGCGACCGTAGGAACGTACGTTCGTACGAATTAAATAACTAACGAACGACCGATCGAACGACGATACAACGAACGTACGTACAAACGAACCAACGTATATACGTACGTACGTACGAATGAACGAACGATCCAACGAAAGAACGAACGAAAGTACGTACGTACGACCGGACCAATGGACGAACGATCAAACAAACAAGAGAAAGAACGATTGAAGGAAAGAACGAATGTAAGTATGTACGTAGGTACGAACGAACAAACGAGGAAACGAACGTACGTAAGTACGTACTGACGAAAGAACAAACGAAATTACGTAGGTACGGACGAAAGGATAAACGAACGAAATCATCTACGTACGATCGAACGAGCGAATGAACGTACGTAAGTTCATTCTTTAGTTCGTTCGTACGTTCGTTCTTACGTTCGCTTGCTCCTTCATTTCGTTCGTACGTACTATCGTTCGTTCGTACATACGTTCAATCTCTCGTTCGTTCGTACATACGTTCATTCTCTCGTTCGTACGTACTGAGGTACGTAGATGCTTTCGTTTGTTTATTCTGGCGTCCGTCCGTGCGTTCGTTCTTTCGTACGTTCATTCGTTTCCTCGTTTGTTCGTTCTTTCGTTCGTACCTACGTACATACTTACATTCGTTCGTTCCTTCAATCGTTCTTTCTTTTGTTTGTTCGATCGTTCGTTCATTCGTACGTACGTACGTATATACGTTGGTTCGTTTGTACGTACGTTCGTTGTATCGTTCGTGTGTGCATTCGTACGTACGTACGTACGTACGTATATACGTGGGTTCGTTTGAACGTACTTTCGTTTGTTGGATCGTTCGATTGTTCTTTTGTGCATTCGGACGTACGTTCCTACGTTCGTTCGATCGATCGTGCGTTCGTACGTGCTTATGTACGTACGTTCGTTCGTTATTTCTTTCGCACGAACGTACGATCCTACGGTCGCTCTTGCGAACGAAATGAAGCAGCAAGCGAACGTACGAACGAACGTACGACCGAACTAACGAATGAACTTACGAACGAACGAAATATCGTACGTACGAACGAACGAAATATCGTACGTACGTAATTACGTATTTACGATCGAATGAACAAACGAAAGTACGTACGAACGCAAGTGCGACCGTAGGAACGTAGGTTCGTACGAATTAAATAATTAACGAACGACCGAACGAACTAACGTACGTACGTACGAATGCACAAAGGAACAAACGAACGTACGTACAAACGAACCAACGTATATACGTACGTACGTACGAACGAACGTACGGACGGACGGACGCCAGAATAAACGAACGAAAGCATCTACGTACCTCCGTACGTACGAACGAGAGAATGAACTTATGTACGTACGAACGATAGTACGTACCAACGAAATGAAGGAGCAAGCGAACGTACTTACGTATTTACGATCGAACGAGCGAACGAACGAACGCAAGAGCGACCGTAGTATCGTACGTACGAACGAACGAACGTACGTACGAACGAACGAACGTACGTACGAACGAACGAACGTACGTACGAACGAACGAATGAACTAACGTACGTACGTACGAATGCACAAAGGAACAATCGAACGATACAACGAACGTACGTACAAACGAACCAACGTATATACGTACGTACGTACGAATAAACGAACGATCCAACGAAAGAACGAACGAATGTACGTACGTACGACCGGACCAATGGACGAACGATCAAACAAACAAGAGAAAGAACGATTGAAGGAAAGAAAGAATGTAAGTATGTACGTAGGTACGAAGGAACAAACGAGGAAACGAACGTAAGTAATTACGTACTGACGAAAGAACAAACGAAATTACGTACGTACGGACGGACGTACGAAAGAATAAACGAACGAAATCATCTACGTACGATCGAACGAACGTACGTAAGTTCATTCTTTAGTTCGTTCGTACGTTCGTTCTTCCGTTCGCTTGCTCCTTCATTTTGTTCGTACGTACTATCGTTCGTTCGTACATACGTTCATTCTCTCGTTCGTTCGTACATACGTTCATTCTCTCGTTCGTACGTACCTAGATGCTTTCGTTTGTTTATTCTGGCGTCCGTCCGTACGTTCGTTCGTTCTTTCGTACGTACATTCGTTTCCTCGTTTGTTCGTTCTTTCGTTCGTACCTACGTACATACTTACATTCGTTCGTTCCTCAATCGTTCTTTGTTTTGTTTGTTCGATCGTTCGTTCTTACGTACGTTCGTTGGATCTTTCGTTCATTCGTATGTACTTAGGTACGTTCGTTCTTTCGTTCGTACGAAAGTACGTTCGTACTTACGTATGTTCATTCGTACGTATATACGTTCGTATATACGTTGGTTCGTTTGAACGTACGTTCGTTTCTGGGATCGTTCGTTCATTCGTACGTACGTATATACGTTGGTTCGTTTGTACGTACGTTCGTTGTATCGTTCGTCTGTGCATTCGTACGTACGTACGTTAGTTCATTCGTTTGTACGAAAGTACGTTCGTTCGTTCGTACTTACGTTCATTCGTACGTATATACGTTGGTTCGTTTGAACGTACGTTCGTTTGAACGTACGTTCGTTTGAACGTACGTTCGTTTGAACGTACGTTCGTTTGAACGTACGTTCGTTTGTTGGATCGTTCTTTTGTTCGTTTGTGCATTCGTACGTACGTTCCTACGTTCGTTCGATCGTGCGTTCGCGCGTGCTTACGTACGTACGTACGTTCGTTCGTTATTTCACTCGTACGAACGTACGTTCCTAAGGTCGCACTTGCGTTCGTTCGTTTGTTCGTAAATACGTATGTACGATATTTCGTTCCTTCGTACGTACATACGTACGTACGTAAGTTCATTCGTTTGTTCGTTTGCTTGCTCCTTCATCTCGTTCGTTCGTTCGTACGTACGTACGTACTATCGTTCGTTCGTACATACGTTCATTTGCTCGTTCGTTCGTACGTAGAAGCTTTCGTTCGTTTATTCTTTCGTCCGTCCGTCCGTCCGTACGTAATTTCGTTCGTTCTTTCGTCAGTACGTACTTACGTACGTTCGTTTCCTCGTTTGTTCGTGCATAACTACTTACATACTTACATTCGTTCTTTCTCTTGTTTGTTTGATCGTTCGTCCATTGGTCCGGTCGTACGTACGTACATTTGTTCGTTCTTTCGTTGGATCGTTCGTTCATTCGTACGTACGTACGTACGTATATACGTTCGTTCGTTTGTACGTACGTTAGTTGTATCGTTCGATTGTTCCTTTGTGCATTCGTACGTACGTAGGTTAGTTCATTCGTTCGTTCGTTCGTACGTCCGTTCGTTCGTTAGTTATTTAATTCGTACGAACGTACGTTCCTACGGTCGCACTTGCGTTCGTACGTACTTTCGTTTGTTCGTTCGATCGTAAATACGTAATTACGTACGTACGATATTTCGTTCGTTCGTACGTACGTACGTTCATTCGTTAGTTCGGTCGTACGTTCGCTTGCTGCTTCATTTCGTTCGTTCGTTCGTACGTACGTACGTTCGTTCGTACATACCTATATACATTCATTCGTACATACCTATATACGTTCATTCGCTCGTTCGTACGTACGGAGTTACGTAGATGCTTTCGTTCGTTTTTTCTTTCGTCCGTCCCTACGCACGTACGTACGTTCGTTTCCTCGTTCTTTCGTTCGTACGAAAGTACGTTCGTTCGTTGGATCGTTCTTTTGTTCTTTTCTGGATTCGTACGTACGTACGTTCGTTTGTTAGTTCGTACGTTCCTACGTTCGTTTGTTTCGATCGTTCGTTCGTTCTTACGTACGTACGTACGTTCGTTCGTCCGTTCGCACGTACGTACGTTCGTTCGTTATTTCATTCGTTCGAACGTACGATCCTACAGTCGCTCTTGCGTTCGTTCGTTCGCTCTTGCGTTCGTTCGTTCGCTCGTAAATACGTAATTAGGTACGTACGATATTTTGTTCGTTCGGACGTACATACGTAAGTTCATTCTTTAGTTCGTTCGTACGCTCGCTTGCTCCTTCATTTCGTTGGTACGTACTATAGTTCGTTCGTACATACGTTCATTCTCTCGTTCGTACGTACGGAGGTACGTAGATGCTTTCTTTCGTTTATTCTGGCGTCCGTCCGTACGTTCGATCGTTCGTACGTACGTTCGTTCGTTCGTACCAACGTACATACTTACATTCGTTCGATCCTTCAATCGTTCTTTCTTTTGTTTGTTCTATCGTTCGTTCTTACGTACGTTCGTTCGTTCGTACTTACGTATGTTCATTCGTACGTACATAGTACGTATATAGGTTGGTTCGTTTGAAGGTACGTTCGTTTGTTGGATCGTTCTTTTGTTCGTTTGTGCATTCGTACGTACGTTCCTACGTTCGTTCGATCGTGCGTTCGCTCGTGCTTACGTACGTACGTACGTTCGTTCGTTATTTCACTCGTACGATCGTACGTTCCTACGGTCGCACTTGCGTTCGTTCGTTCGTTCGTAAATACGTATGTACGATATATCGTTCCTTCGTACGTACATACGTACGTACGTAAGTTCATTCGTTAGTTCGTTTGCTTGCTCCTTCATCTCGTTCGTTCGTTCGTACGTACGTACGTACTATCATTCGTTCGTACATACGTTCATTCGCTCGTTCGTTCGTACGTAGAAGCTTTCGTTCGTTTATTCTTTCGTCCGTCCGTCCGTACGTACGTAATTTCGTTCGTTCTTTCGTCAGTACGTACTTACGTACGTTCGTTTCCTCGTTTGTTCGTTCGTACCTACTTACATACTTACATTCGTTCTTTCTCTTGTTTGTTTGATCGTTCGTCCATTGGTCCGGTCGTACGTACGTACATTTGTTCGTTCTTTCGTTGGATCGTTCGTTCATTCGGACGTACGTACGTATATACGTTCGTTCGTTTGTACGTACGTTAGTTGTATCGTTCGATTGTTCCTTTGTGCATTCGTACGTACGTAGGTTAGTTCATTCGTTCGTTCGTTCGTACGTCCGTTCGTTCGTTAGTTATTTAATTCGTACGAACGTACGTTCCTACGGTCGCACTTGCGTTCGTACGTACTTTCCTTTGTTCGTTCGATCGTAAATAAATACGTAATTACGTACGTACGATATTTCGTTCGTTCGTACGTACGTAAGTTCATTCGTTAGTTCGGTCGTACGTTCGTTCGTACGTTCCTTCAATCGTTCTTTCTTTTGTTTGTTCGATCGTTCGTTCTTACGTACGTTCGTTCGTTCGTGGGATCTTTCGTTCATTCGTACGTACGAAGGTACGTTCGTTCTTTCGTTCGTACGAAAGTAGGTTCGTTCGTTCGTACTTACGTATGTTCATTCGTACGTACATACGTACGTATATACGTTGGTTCGTTTGAACGTACTTTCGTTTGTTGGATCGTTCGATTGTTCTTTTGTGCATTCGTACGTGCTTACGTACGTTCGTTTCTTCGTTTGTTCGTTCGTACCTACTTACATACTTACATTCGTTCTTTCTCTTGTTTGTTTGATCGTTCGTCCATTGGTCCGGTCGTACGTACGTACATTTGTTCGTTCTTTCGTTGGATCGTTCGTTCATTCGTACGTACGTACGTACGTATATACGTTCGTTCGTTTGTACGTACGTTAGTTGTATCGTTCGATTGTTCCTTTGTGCATTCGTACGTACGTACGTTAGTTCATTCGTTCGTTTGTTCGTACGTCCGTTCGTTCGGTCGTTCGTTAGTTATTTAATTCGTACGAACGTACGTTCCTACGGTCGCACTTGCGTTCGTACGTACTTTCGTTTGTTCGTTCGATCGTAAATACGTAATTACGTACGTACGATATTTCGTTCGTTCGTACGTACGTACGTTCATTCGTTAGTTCGGTCGTACGTTCGCTTGCTGCTTCATTTCGTTCGTTCGTTCGTACGTACGTACGTTCGTTCGTACATACCTATATACGTTCATTCGTACATACCTATATACGTTCATTCGCTCGTTCGTACGTACGGAGTTACGTAGATGCTTTCGTTCGTTTTTTCTTTCGTCCGTCCCTACGCACGTACGTACGTTCGTTATTTCATTCGTACGAACGTACGATCCTACGGTCGCTCTTGCGAACGAAATGAAGCAGCAAGCGAACGTACGAACGAACGTACGACCGAACTAACGAATGAACTTACGAACGAACGAAATATCGTACGTACGTAATTACGTATTTACGATCGAACGAGCGAGCGAATGAACGAGCGAACGAACGAACGCAAGAGCGACCGTAGGATCGTATGTTCGAACGAATGAAATAACGAACGAACGTAAGTACGTGCGGACGGACGAACGAACGTACGTACGTACGTAAGAACGAACGAACGATCGAAACAAACGAACGTTGGAACGTACGAACTAACAAACGAACGTACGTACGTACGAATCCAGAAAAGAACAAACGAACGATCCAACGAACGAACGTACGCACGTATGTAATTACGTAAGTACAATCGAACCAACGCATATACGTATGTACGTACGTATGTTCGAACGAACGTACTTTGGTACGAACGAAAGAACGAGGAAACGAACGTACGTAAGTACGAACGAACGTACGTAAGTACGAACGACAGTACGTACGTGCGTAGGGACAGACGAAAGAAAAAACGAACGAAAGCATCTACGTAACTGCGTACGTACGAACGAGCGAATGAACGTATATAGGTATGTACGAATGAACGTATATAGGTATGTCCGAACGAACGCACGTACGTACGAACGAACGAACGAAATGAAGCAGCAAGCGAACGTACGAACGAACGTACGACCGAACTTACGAATGAACTTACGTACGTACGTACGAACGAAATATCGTACGTACGTAATTTCGTATTTACGATCGAACTTACGTAAGCACGAACGAACGCACGATCGATCGAACGAAAATAGGAACGTATGTACGAATGCACAAATGAACTAACGAACGATCAAACAAACGAACGTACGTTCAAACGAACCAACGTATATACGTACGTATGTACGTACGAAAGAACGAAAGATACAACGAACGAACGAACGTACGTAAGAACGAACGAACGAACAAACAAAAGAAAGAACGATTGAAGGAAAGAACGATTGAAGGAAAGAACGAATGTAAGTATGTACGCAGGTACGAACGTACGAACGAGAAACGAATGTACGTAAGTACGTACTGACGAAAGAACGAACGAAAGCATCTACGTACGAACGAACGAGCGAATGAACGTATGTACGAACGAACGAACGAAATGAAGGAGCAAGCAAACGAACGTACGTGCGAACGAACTAACGAATGAACTTACGTACGTTTGTACGTACGAAGGAACGAAATATCGTATATACGTATTTACGACCGCACGAACGAACGCAACTGCGACCGTAGGAACGTACGTTCGTACGAGTGAAATAAAAACGAACGTACGTACGTAAGCACGAACGAACGCACGATCGATCGAACGAACGTAGGAACGTACGTCCGAATGCACAAAAGAACAAACGAACGATCCAACAAACGAACGTACGTTCAAACGAACCAACGTATATACGTACGTATGTACGTACGAATGAACATACGTAAGTACGAACGAACGAACGTACTTTCGTACGAACGAACGAACGTACTTTCGTACGAACGAACGAACGTACTTTCGTACGAACGAAAGAACGAACGTACCTACGTACGTACGAATGAACGAAAGATCCAACGAACGAACTAACGTACGTAAGAACGAACGATCGAACAAACAAAAGAAAGAACGATTGAAGGAACGAACGAATGTAAGTATGTACGTAGGTACGAACGAAAGAACGAACGAACGAACGAACGAACGTACGTACGAACGATCGAACGAACGTACGGACGGACGCCAGAATAAACGAACGAAAGCATCTACGTACCTCCGTACGTACGAACGAGAGAATGAACGTATGTACGAACGAACGATAGTACGTACCAACGAAATGAGGGAGCAAGCGAACGTACGAACGAACTAAAGAATGAGCTTACGTATGTACGTCCGAACGAACAAAATATCGTACGTACGTAATTACGTATTTACGATCGAACGAGCGAACGAACGAACGCAAGAGCGACCGTAGAATCGTACGTTCGAACGAATGAAATAACGAACGAACGTTCGTACGTGCGGATGGGCGAACGAAGGTACGAACGATCCAACGAACGAACGTACGCACGTATGTAATTACGTAAGTACAATCGAACCAACGCATTTACGTATGTACGTACGTATGTTCGAACGAACGTACTTTCGTACGAACGAAAGAACGAGGAAACGAACGTACGTAAGTACGAACGAACGTACGTACGTGCGTAGGGACGGACGAAAGAAAAAACGAACGAAAGCATCTACGTAACTCCGTACGTACGAACGAGCGAATGAACGTATATAGGTATGTACGAATGAACGTATATAGGTATATACGAACGAACGTACGTACGAACGAACGAACGAAATGAAGCAGCAAGCGAACGTACGAACGAACGTACGACCGCACTAACGAATGAAATTACGTACGTACGAACGAACGAAATATCGTACGTACGTAATTACGTATTTACGATCGAACGAATAAACGAAAGTACGTACGTACGCAAGTGCGACCGTAGGAACGGACGGACGAACGAACGAACGTACGTACGAACGAACAAACGAATGAAGTAACGTACGTACGTACGAATGCACAAACGAACGATACAACGAAGGTACGTACAAACGAACCAACGTATATACGTACGTACGTACGAATGAACGAACGATCCAACGAAAGAACGAACAAATGTACGTACGTACGACCGGACCAATGGATGAACGTTCAAACAAACAAGAGAAAGAACGATTGAAGGAACTAACGAATGTAAGTATGTACGTAGGTACGAACGAACAAACGAGGAAACGAACGGAAGTAATTACGTACTGACGAAAGAACGAACGAAATTACGTACGTACGGACGGACGGACGGACGGACGAAAGAACAAACGAACGAAAGCATCTACGTACGAACGGAGGAGCGAATGAACGTATATACAAACGAACGATAGTACGTACGTTCGAATGAACGAACGAAATGAAGGAGCAAGCGCACGAACGTACGTGCGAACGAACTAATGAATGAAATTACGTATGTACGTACGAAGGAACGAAATATCGTACATACGTATTTACGATCGAACGAACGGACGCAAGTATACGAACCAACGTATATACGTACGTATGTACGTACGTATGTACGTACGAATGAACGAAAGATACAACGAACGAACGAACGTACGTAAGAACGAACGATCGAACAAACAAAAGAAAGAACGATTGAAGGAATGAACGATTGAAGGAAAGAACGAATGTAAGTATGTACGTTGGTACGAACGAACAAACGAGAAACGAACGTACGTAAGTACGTACTGACGAAAGAACGAACGAAATTACGTACGGACGGACGGACGAAAAAATAAACGAACGAAAGCATCTACGCACGAACGAACGAGCGAATGAACGTATGTACGAACGAACGAACGAAATGAAGGAGCAAGCAAACGAACTTACGTGCGAACGAACAAACGAATGAACTTACGATCGAAACAAACGAACGAACGAACGAACGAACGAACGAACGAACGAAATGAAGCAGCAAGCGAACGTACGAACGAACGTGCGACCGAACTTACGAATGAACTTACGTACGTACGTACGAACGAAATATCGTACGTACGTAATTTCGTGTTTACGATCGAACGAACAAACGAAAGTACGTACGAACGCAAGTGCGACCGTAGGAACGTACGTTCGTACGAATTAAATAACTAACGAACGACCGAACGGACGGACGAACGAACGAACGTACGTACGAACGAACAAACGAATGAACTAACGTACGTACGTACGAATGCACAAACGAACGATACAACGAACGTACGTACAAACGAACCAACGTATATACGTACGTCCGTACGAATGAACGAACGATCCAACGAAAGAACGAACGAAGTGAAGCAGCTAGCGAACGTACGAACGAACGTACGACCGAACTAACGAATGACCTTACGTACGTACGAACGAACGAAATATCGTACGTACGTAATTACGTATTTACGATCGAACGAACAAACGAAAGTACGTACGAACGCAAGTGCGACCGTAGGAACGTACGTTCGTACGAATTAAATAACTAACGAACGACCGAACGGACGGACGAAAGAACGAACTTACGTAGGAACGAACAAACGAATGAACTAACGTACGTACGTAAGCACAAAACAACAAACGAACGATCCAACAAACGAACGTACGTTCAAACGAAACAACGTATATACGTACGTATGTACTGACAAATGAACATACGTAAGTACGAACGAACGAACGTACTTTCGTACGAACGAAAGAACGAACGTACCTACGTACGTACGAATGAACGAAAGATCGTACGTACGTACGGACGGACGGACGAAAAAATAAACGAACGAAAGCATCTACGTACGAACGAACGAGCGAATGAACGTATGTACGAACGAACGAACGAAATGAAGAAGCAAGCAAACGAACGTACGTGCGAACGAACTAACGAATGAACTTACGTACGTTTGTACGTACGAAGGAACGAAATATCGTATATACGTATTTACGATCGAACGAACGAACGCAACTGCGACCGTAGGAACGTACGTTCGTACGAGTGAAATAACGAACGAACGTACGTACGTAAGTGCGAACGAACGCACGATCGATCGAACGAACGTAGGAACGTACGTACGAATGCACAAAAGAAAAACGAACGATCCAACATACGAACGTACGTTCAAACGAACCAACGTATATACGTACCTATGTACGTACGAATGAACATACGTAAGTACGAACGAACGAACGTACCTGATTTCGTTCGTTTATTTTTCGTCCGTCCGTCCGTACGTACGTAATTTCGTTCGTTCTTTCGTCAGTACGTAATTACTTACGTTCGTTTCCTCGTTTGTTCGTTCGTACCTACGTACATACTTACATTCGTTCTTTCCTTCAATCGTTCTTTCTCTTGTTTGTTTGATCGTTCGTCCATTGGTCCGGTCGTACGTACGTACATTCGTTCGTTCGTTTATTCGTACGTACGTTTATACGTTGGTTCGTTTGTACGTACGTTCGTTGTATCGTTCGATTGTTCCTTTGTGCATTCGTACGTACATACATTAGTTCACTCGTTCGTTCGTACGTACGTTTGTTCGTTCGTACGTACGTTCGTTCGTTCGACCGTCCGTTCGGTCGTTCGTTCGTTATTTCATTCGTACGAACGTACGATCCTACGGTCGCTCTTGCGTTCGTTCGTTCGCTCGTTCGATCGTAAATACGTAATTACGTACGTACGTATGTACGTACGAAGGAACGAAATATCGTACATACGTATTTACGAACGAACGAACGAACGCAAGTGCGACCGTAGGAACGTACGTTCGTACGAGTGAAATAACGAACGAACGCATGTACGTACGTAAGCACGAGCGAGCGCACGATCGATCGAACGAACGTAGGAACGTACGTACGAATGCACAAAAGAACAAAAGAACGATCCAACAAACGAACGTACGTTCAAACGAACCAACGTATATACGTACGAATGAACATACGTAAGTACGAACGAACGAACGTACGTAAGAACGAACGATCGAACAAACAAAAGAAAGAACGATTGAAGGAACGAACGAATGTAATTATGTACGTAGGTACGAACGAACGAACAAACGAACGTACGTACGAACGATCGAACGAACGTACGGACGGACGCCAGAATAAACGAACGAAAACATCTACGTACCTCCGTACGTACGAACGAGAGAATGAACGTATGTACGAACGAACGATAGTACGTAAGAATGAAATGAAGGAGCAAGCGAACGTACGAACGAACTAAAGAATGAACTTACGTATGTACGTTCGAACGAACAATATATCGTACGTACGTAATTACGTATTTACGATCGAACGAGCGAACGAACGAAGGCAAGAGCGACTGTAGGATCGTACGTTCGAACGAATGAAATAACGAACGAACGTACGTACGTGCGGACGGACGAACGAACGTACGTACGTACGTAAGAACGAACGAACGATCGAAACAAACGAACGTAGGAACGTACGAACTAACAAACGAACGTACGTACGTACGAATCCAGAAAAGAACAAACGAACGATCCAACGAACGAACGTACGCACGTATGTAATTACGTAAGTACAATCGAACCAACGCATATACGTATGTACGTACGTATGTTCGAACGAACGTACTTTCGTACGAACGAAAGAACGAGGAAACGAACGTACGTAAGTACGAACGAATGTACGTTCGTGCGTAGGGACGGACGAAAGAAAAAACGAACGAAAGCATCTACGTAACTCCGTACGTACGAACGAGCGAATGAACGTATATAGGTAAGTACGAATGAACGTATATAGGTATGTACGAACGAACGTACGTACGTACGAACGAACGAACGAAATGAAGCAGCAAGCGAACGTACGACCGCACTAACGAATGAACTTACGTACGTACGAAGGAACGAAATATCGTACGTACGTAATTACGTATTTACGATCGAACGAACAAACGAAAGTACGTACGAACGCAAGTGCGACCGTAGGAACGTACGTTCGTACGAATTAAATAACAAGCGAACGACCGAACGGACGGACGAACGAACGAACGTACGTACGAACGAACAAACGAATGAACTAACGTATGTACGTACGAATGCACAAACGAACGATACAACGAACGTACGTACAAACGAACCAACCTATATATGTACGTACGTACGAATGAACGAACGATCCAACGAAAGAAAGAACGAATGTACGTACGTACGACCGGACCAATGGACGAACGATCAAACAAACAAGAGAAAGAACGATTGAAGGAACGAACGAATGTAAGTATGTACGTAGGTACGAAAGAACAAACGAGGAAACGAACGTACGTAAGTACGTACTGACGAAAGAACGAACGAAATTACGTACGTACGGACGGACGAAAGAATAAACGAACGAAAGCATCTACGTACGAACGAACGAGCGAATGAACGTTTGTACGAACGAACGATAGTACGTACGTACGAACGAACGATAGTACGTACGTACGAACGAACAAACGAAATGAAGGAGCAAGCAAACGAACGTACGTGCGAACGAACTAACGAATGAACTTACGTACGTATGTACGTACGAAGGAACGAACGCAAGTGCGACCCTAGGAACGTACGATCGTACGAGTGAAGTAACGAACGAACGTACGTACGTACGTAAGCACGAACGAACGCGCGATCGATCGAACGAACGTAGGAACGTACGTACGAATGCACAAAAGAACAAACGAACGTACGTTCAAACGAACCAACGTATATACGTACGAATGAACATAAGTACGAACGAACGAAAGTACTTTCGTACAAACGAAAGAACGAACGTACGTACGTACGTACGTACGAATGAACGAAAGATCCAACGAACGAACGAACGTATTTAAGAACGAACGATCGAACAAATAAAAAAAAGAACGATTGAAGGAGCGAACGAATGTAAGTATGTACGTAGGTACGAACGAAAGAACGAACGAACGAACAAACGAACATACGTACGAACGATCGAACGAACGTACGGACGCCAGAATAAACGAATGAAAGCATCTACGTACCTCCGTACGTACGAACGAGAGAATGAACGTATGTACGAACGAACGATAGTAAGTACGAACGAAATGAATGAGCAACCGAACGTAAGAACGAACGTACGAACGAACTAAAGAATGAACTTACGTATGTACGTCCGAACGAACAAAATATCGTACGTACGTAATTACGTATTTACGATCGAACGAACAAACAAAAGTACGTACGAACGCAAGTGCGACCGTAGGAACGTACGTTCGTACGAACAAACGAATGAACTAACGTACGTACGTACGAATGCACAAACGAACGATACAACGAACGTACGTACAAACGAACCAACGTATATATGTACGTACGTACGAATGAACGAACGATCCAACGCAAGAACGAACGAATGTACGTACGTACGACCGGACAAATGGACGAACGATCAAACAAACAAGAGAAAGAACGATTGAAGGAAAGAACAAATGTAAGTATGGACGTAGGTACGAAAGAACAAACGAGGAAACGAACGTACGTCAGTACGTACTGACGAAAGAACGAACGAAATTACGTACGTACGGACGAAAGAATAAACGAACGAAAGCATCTACGTACGAACGAACGAGCGAATAAACGTATGCACGAACGAACGATAGTACGTACGTACGTACGAACGAACGAACGAAATGAAGGAGCAAGCAAACGAACTAACGAATGAACTTACGTACGTACGTATGTACGTACGAAGGAACGAAATATCGTACATACGTATTTACGAACGAACGAAAGCAAGTGCAACCGTAGGAACGTACGTTCGTACGAGTGAAATAACGAACGAACGTTCGTACGTACGTAAGCACGAGCGTAAGCTCTTGCGTTCGTTCGATCGTAAATACGTAATTACGTACGTACGATATTTTGTTCGTTCGGACGTATATACGGAAGTTCATTCTTTAGTTCGTTCGT
Organism: Octopus bimaculoides; assembly: GCF_046866305.1. Classification (NCBI taxonomy): domain Eukaryota; kingdom Metazoa; phylum Mollusca; class Cephalopoda; order Octopoda; family Octopodidae; genus Octopus; species Octopus bimaculoides. The sequence goes on along the minus strand of NC_142945.1, from coordinate 41,225,962 downwards.
ACGTTCGTTCTTACGTTGCTCCTTCATTTCGTTCTTAAGTTGCTCCTTCATTTCGTTGGTACGTACTATCGGTTGTTCGTACATACGTTCATTCGCTCGTTCGTACGTACGGAGTTACGTAGATGCTTTCTTTCGTTTTTTCTTTCGTCCGTCCCTACGCACGTACTTACGTTCGTTCGTACTTACGTACGTTCGTTTCCTCGTTCTTTCGTTCGTACGAAGGTACGTTCGTTCGAACATACATATATGCGTTGGTTCGATTGTAATTACGTAATTACATACGTGCGTACGTTCGTTCGTTGGATTGTTCGTTTGTTATTTTCTGCATTCGTACGTACGTACGTTCGTTTGTTAGTTCGTACGTTCGTAGGTACGTACGTTCCTCTTGCGTTTGTTCCTTCGATCGTAAATACGTAATTACGTACGTACGATATTTCGTTCGTTCGTACGTACGTAAGTTCATTCGTTAGCTCGGTCGTACGTTCGCTTGCTGCTTCATTTCGTTCGTTCGTTCGTACGTACGTACGTTCGTTCGTACATACCTATATACGTTCATTCGTAAATACCTATATACGTTCATTCGCTCGTTCGTACGTACGGAGTTACGTAGATGCTTTCGTTCGTTTTTTCTTTCGTCCGTCCCTACGCACGTACGTACGTTCGTTCGTACTTACGTACGTTCGTTTCCTCGTTCTTTCGTTCGTACGAAAGTACGTTCGTTCGAACATACGTACGTACATACGTATATGCGTTGCTTCGATTGTACTTACGTAAATACATACGTGCGTACGTTCGTTCGTTGGATCGTTCGTTTGTTATTTTCTGGATTCGTACGTACGTACGTTCGTTTGTTAGTTCGTACGTTCCTACGTTCGTTCGTTCTTACGTACGTACGTTCGTCCGTCCGCACGTACGTTTGTTCGTTATTTCATTCGTTCGAACGTACGATCCTACGGTCGCTCTTGCGTTCGTTCGTTCGCTCGTTCGATTGTAAATACGTAATTACGTACGTACGATATTTTGTTCGTTCGGACGGACATACGTAAGTTCATTCTTTAGTTCGTTCGTACGTTCGCTTGCTCCTTCATTTCGTTTGTACGTACTATCGTTCGTTCGTACATACGTTCATTCTCTCGTTCGTACGTACGGAGGGACGTAGATGCTTTCGTTCGTTTATTCTGGCGTCCGTCCGTACGTTCGTTCGATCGTTCGTACGTACGTTCGTTTGTTCGTACCTACGTACATACTTACATTTGTTCGTTCCTTCAATCGTTCTTTCTTTTGTTTGTTCGATTGTTCGTTCTTACGTACGTTCGTTCGTTCGTACTTACGTATGTTCATTCGTACGTACATACGTACGTATATACGTTGGTTCGTTTGAACGTACGTTCGTTTGTTGGATCGTTCTTTTGTTCTTTTGTGCATTCGTACGTACGTTCCTGCGTTCGTTCGATCGATCGTGCGTTCGCTCGTGCTTACGTACGTACGTACGTTCGTTCGTTATTTCACTCGTACGAACGTACGTTCCTACGGTCGCACTTGCGTTCGTTCGTTCGTTCGTAAAAACGTATGTACGATATTTCGTTCCTTCGTACGTACATACGTACGTGCGTAAGTTCATTTGTTAGTTCGTTTGCTTGCTCCTTCATTTCGTTCGTTCGTTCATACGTACTATCGTTCGTTCGTACATACGTTCATTTGCTCGTTCGTTCGTACGTAGATGCTTTCGTTCGTTTATTCTTTCGTCCGTCCGTCCGTACGTACGTAATTTCGTTCGTTCTTTCGTCAGTACGTACTTACGTACGTTCGTTGTATCGTTCGATTGTTCCTTTGTGCATTCGTACGTACGTACGTTAGTTCATTCGTTCGTTCGTTCGTACGACTGTTCGTTCGGTCGTTCGTTAGTTATTTAATTCGTACGAACGTACGTTCCTACGGTCGCACTTGCGTTCGTACGTACTTTCCTTTGTTCGTTCGATCGTAAATAAATACGTAATTACGTACGTACGATATTTCGTTCGTTCGTACGTACGTAAGTTCATTCGTTAGTTCGGTCGTACGTTCGTTCGTACGTTCGCTTGCTGCTTCATTTCGTTCGTACGTACATACTTACATTCGTTCGTTCCTTCAATCGTTCTTTCTTTTGTTTGTTCGATCGTTCGTTCTTACGTACGTTCGTTCGTTCGTTGGATCTTTCGTTCATTCGTACGTACGAAGGTACGTTCGTTCTTTCGTTCGTACGAAAGTAGGTTCGTTCGTTCGTACTTACGTATGTTCATTCGTACGTACATACGTACGTATATACGTTGGTTCGTTTGAACGTACTTTCGTTTGTTGGATCGTTCGATTGCTCTTTTGTGCATTCGTACGTACGTTCCTACGTTCGTTCGATCGATCGTGCGTTCGTACGTGCTTACATACGTACGTTCGTTCGTTATTTCATTCGTACGAACGTACGATCCTACGGTCGCTCTTGCGAACGAAATGAAGCAGCAAGCGAACGTACGACCGAACTAACGAATGAACTTACGAACGAACGAATGAACTTACGAACGAACGAAATATCGTACGTACGAACGAAATAAAGAATGAACTTACGTATGTCCGTCCGAACGAACAAAATATCGTACGTACGTAATAACGTATTTACGATCGAACGAGCGAGCGAACGAACGAACGCAAGAGCGACCGTAGGATCGTACGTTCGTACGAATGAAATAACGAACGAACGACCGAACGGACGGTCGAACGAACGAACGTACGTACGAACGAACGAATGAACTAACGTACGTACATACGAATGCACAAAGGAACAATCGAACGATACAACGAACGTACGTACAAACGAACCAACGCATATACGTACGAATAAACGAACGATCCAACGAAAGAACTAACGAATGTACGTACGTACGACCGGACCAATGGACGAACGATCAAACAAGCAAGAGAAAGAACGATTGAAGGAAGGAACGAATGTAAGTATGTACGTAGGTACGAACGAACAAACGAGGAAACGAACGTACGTAAGTACGTACTGACGAAAGAACAAACGAAATTACGTACGTACGGACGAAAGAATAAACGAACGAAATCATCTACGTACGATCGAACGAGCGAATGAACGTACGTAAGTTCATTCTTTAGTTCGTTCTTACTTTCGCTTGCTCCTTCATTTCGTTCGTACTTACTATCGTTCGTTCGTACATACGTTCATTCTCTCGTTCGTACGTACGGAGGTACGTAGATGCTTTCGTTCGTTTATTCTGGCGTCCGTCCGTACGTTCGTTCGTACGTACATTCGTTTCCTCGTTTGTTCGTTCTTTCGTTCGTACCTACGTACATACTTACATTCGTTCGTTCCTTCAATCGTTCTTTCTTTTGTTTGTTCGATCGTACGTTCTTACGTACGTACTATCGTTCGTTAGTACATACGTTCATTCGCTCGTTCGTTCGTACGTAGATGCTTTCGTTCGTTTATTCTTTCGTCCGTCCGTACGTACGTGATTTCGTTCGTTCTTTCGTCAGTACGTACTTACGTACGTTCGTTTCCTCGTTTGTTCGTTCGTACCTACGTACATACTTACATTCGTTCTTTCCTTCAATCGTTCTTTCTCTTGTTTGTTTGATCGTTCGTCCATTGTTCCGGTCCTACGTACGTACATTCGTTCTTTCTTTCGTTGGATCGTTCTTTCATTCATACGTACGTACATATATACGTTGGTTCGTTTGTACGTACGTTCGTTGTATCGTTCGTTTGTGCATTCGTACGTACGTACGTTAGTTCATTCGTTTGTTCGTTCGACCGTCCGTTCGGTCGTTCGTTAGTTATTTAATTCGTACAAACGTACGTTCCTACGGTCGCACTTGCGTTCGTACGTACTTTCGTTTGTTCGTTCGATTGTAAATACGTAATTACGTACGTACTATATTTCGTTCGTTCGTACGTACGTAAGTTCATTCGTTAGTTCGTTCGTACGTTCGCTTGCTGATTCATTTCGTCCGTTCGTTCGTACTTACGTACGTTCGTTCGTACTTACGTACGTTCGTTCGTACTTACGTACGTTCGTTCGAACATACGTACGTACATACGTACGTACATACGTATATGCGTTGGTTCGATTGTACTTACGTAATTACATACGTGCGTACGTTCGTTCGTTGGATCGTTCGTTTGTTCTTTTCTGGATTCGTACGTACGTACGTTCGTTTGTTAGTTCGTACGTTCCTACGTTCGTTTGATTCGATCGTTCGTTCGTTCGCTCGTAAATACGTAATTACGTACGTACGATATTTTGTTCGTTCGGACGTACATACGTAAGTTCATTCTTTAGTTCGTTCGTACGTTCGCTTGCTCCTTCATTTCGTTGGTACGTACTATCGTTCGTTCGTACATACGTTCATTCTCTCGTTCGTACGTACGGAGGTACGTAGATGTTTTCGTTCGTTTATTCTGGCGTCCGTCCGTACGTTCGTTCAATCGTTCGTACGTACGTTCGTTTGTTCGTACCTACGTACATACTTACATTCGTTCGTTCCTTCAATCGTTCTTTCTTTTGTTTGTTCGATCGTTCGTTCTTACGTACGTTCGTTCGTACTTATGTATGTTCATTCGTACGTACATACGTACGTATATACGTTGGTTCGTTTGTTGGATCGTTCTTTTGTTCTTTTGTACATTCGTACGTACGTTCCTACGTTCGTTCGATCGATCGTGCGTTCGCTCGTGCCTACGTACGTGCGTTCGTTCGTTCGTTATTTCACTCGTACGAACGTACGTTCCTACGGTCGCACTTGCGTTCGTTCGTTCGTAAATACGTATGTACGATATTTCGTTCCTTCGTACGTACATACGTACGTACGTAAGTTCATTCGTTATTTCGTTTGCTTGCTCCTTCATTTCGTTCGTTCGTTCGTACGTACTATCGTTCGTTCGTACATACGTTCATTCGTTCGTACGTAGATGCTTTCGTTCGTTTATTCTTTCGTCCGTCCGTCCGTCCGTACGTAATTTCGTCAGTACGTACTTACGTACGTTCGTTTCCTCGTTTGTTCGTTCGTACCTACTTACATTCGTTCTTTCTCTTGTTTGTTTGATCGTTCGTCCATTGGTCCGGTCGTACGTACGTACATTTGTTCGTTCTTTCGTTGGATCGTTCGTTCATTCGTACGTACGTACGTATATACGTTGGTTCGTTTGTACCTACGTTCGTTGTATCGTTCGACTGTTCCTTTGTGCATTCGTACGTACGTACGTTAGTTCATTCGTTCGTTCGTTCGTACGTCCGTTCGTTCGGTAGTTATTTAATTCGTACGAACGTACGTTCCTACGGTCGCACTTGCGTTCGTACGTACTTTCCTTCGTTCGTTCGATCGTAAATAAATACCTAATTACGTACGTACGATATTTCGTTCGTTCGTACGTACGTAAGTTCATTCGTTAGTTCGGTCGTACGTTCGCTTGCTGCTTCATTTCGTTCGTACGTACATTCTTACATTCGTTCGTTCCTTCAATCGTTCTTTCTTTTGTTTGTTCGATCGTTCGTTCTTACGTACGTTCGTTCGTTCGTTGGATCTTTCGTTCATTCGTACGTACGAAGGTACGTTCGTTCTTTCGTTCGTACGAAAGTAGGTTCGTTCGTTCGTACTTACGTATGTTCATTCGTACGTACATACGTACGTATATACGTTGGTTCGTTTGAACGTACTTTCGTTTGTTGGATCGTTCGATTGTTCTTTTGTGCATTCGTACGGTAGCTCTTGCGAACGAAATGAAGCAGCAAGCGAACGTACGACCGAACGAACTTACGAACGAACGAAATATCGTACGTACGAACGAAATATCGTACGTACGTAATTACGTATTTACGATCGAATGAACAAACGAAAGTACGTACGAACGCAAGTGCGACCGTAGGAACGTAGGTTCGTACGAATTAAATAACTAAGGAACGACCGAACGAACTAACGTACGTACGTACGAATGCACGAAGGAACAAACGATCGATACAACGAACGTACGTACCAACGAAATGAGGGAGCAAGCGAACGTACGAACGAACTAAAGAATGAACTTACGTATGTCCGTCCGAACGAACAAAATATCGTACGTACGTAATTACGTATTTACGATCGAACGAGCGAACGAGCGAACGAACGAACGCAAGAGCGACCGTAGGATCGTACGTTCGTACGAATGAAATAACGAACGAACGACCGAACGGACGGTCGAACGAACGAACGTACGTACGAACGAACGAACGTTCGTACGAACGAACGAATGAACTAACGTACGTACATACGAATGCACAAAGGAACAATCGAACGATACAACGAACGTACGTACAAACGAACCAACGTATATACGTACGTACGTACGAATGAACGAACGAATGTAAGTATGTCCGTAGGTACGAACGAACGAACAAACGAACGTACGTACGAACGATCGAACGAACGTACGGACGCCAGAATAAACGAACGAAAGCATCTACGTACCTCCGTACGTACGAACGAGAAAATGAACGTATGTACGTACGAACGATAGTACGTACCAACGAAATGAAGGAGCAAGCGAACGTACGAACGAACTAAAGAATTAACTTACGTATGTCCGTCCGAACGAACAAAATATCGTACGTACGTAATTACGTATTTACGATCGAACGAGCGAACGAACGAACGCAAGAGCGACCATAGGATCGTACGTTCGTACGAATGAAATAACGAACGAAAGACCGAACGGACGGTCGAACGAACGAACGTACGTACGAACGAACGAATGAACTAACGTACGTACGTACGAATGCACAAAGGAACAATCGAATGATACAACGAACGTACGTACAAACGAACCAACGTATATACGTACGTACGTACGAATAAACGAACGATCCAACGAAAGAACGAACGAATGTACGTACGTACGACCGGACCAATGGACGAACCATCAAACAAACAAGAGAAAGTACGATAGAAGGAAAGAATGAATGCAAGTATGTACGTAGGTACGAACGAACAAACGAGGAAACGAACGTACGTAAGTACGTACTGACGAAAGAACAAACGAAATTACGTACGTACAGACGAAAGAATAAACGAACGAAATCATCTACGTACGATCGAACGAGCGAATGAACGTACGTAAGTTCATTCTTTAGTTCGTTCTTACGTTCGCTTGCTCCTTCATTTCGTTCGTACGTACTATCGTTCGTTCGTACATACGTTCATTCTCTCGTTCGTTCGTACATACGTTCATTCTCTCGTTCGTTCGTACATACGTTCATTCTCTCGTTCGTGCGTACGGAGGTACGTAGATGTTTTCGTTCGTTTATTCTGGCGTCCGTCCGTACGTTCGTTCAATCGTTCGTACGTACGTTCGTTTGTTCGTACCTACGTACATACTTACATTCGTTCGTTCCTTCAATCGTTCTTTCTTTTGTTTGTTCGATCGTTCGTTCTTACGTACGTTCGTTCGTACTTATGTATGTTCATTCGTACGTACATACGTACGTATATACGTTGGTTCGTTTGTTGGATCGTTCTTTTGTTCTTTTGTACATTCGTACGTACGTTCCTACGTTCGTTCGATCGATCGTGCGTTCGCTCGTGCCTACGTACGTGCGTTCGTTCGTTCGTTATTTCACTCGTACGAACGTACGTTCCTACGGTCGCACTTGCGTTCGTTCGTTCGTAAATACGTATGTACGATATTTCGTTCCTTCGTACGTACATACGTACGTACGTAAGTTCATTCGTTATTTCGTTTGCTTGCTCCTTCATTTCGTTCGTTCGTTCGTACGTACTATCGTTCGTTCGTACATACGTTCATTCGTTCGTATGTAGATGCTTTCGTTCGTTTATTCTTTCGTCCGTCCGTCCGTCCGTACGTAATTTCGTCAGTACGTACTTACGTACGTTCGTTTCCTCGTTTGTTCGTTCGTACCTACTTACATTCGTTCTTTCTCTTGTTTGTTTGATCGTTCGTCCATTGGTCCGGTCGTACGTACGTACATTTGTTCGTTCTTTCGTTGGATCGTTCGTTCATTCGTACGTACGTACGTATATACGTTGGTTCGTTTGTACCTACGTTCGTTGTATCGTTCGACTGTTCCTTTGTGCATTCGTACGTACGTACGTTAGTTCATTCGTTCGTTCGTTCGTACGTCCGTTCGTTCGGTAGTTATTTAATTCGTACGAACGTACGTTCCTACGGTCGCACTTGCGTTCGTACGTACTTTCCTTCGTTCGTTCGATCGTAAATAAATACCTAATTACGTACGTACGATATTTCGTTCGTTCGTACGTACGTAAGTTCATTCGTTAGTTCGGTCGTACGTTCGCTTGCTGCTTCATTTCGTTCGTACGTACATTCTTACATTCGTTCGTTCCTTCAATCGTTCTTTCTTTTGTTTGTTCGATCGTTCGTTCTTACGTACGTTCGTTCGTTCGTTGGATCTTTCGTTCATTCGTACGTACGAAGGTACGTTCGTTCTTTCGTTCGTACGAAAGTAGGTTCGTTCGTTCGTACTTACGTATGTTCATTCGTACGTACATACGTACGTATATACGTTGGTTCGTTTGAACGTACTTTCGTTTGTTGGATCGTTCGATTGTTCTTTTGTGCATTCGTACGGTAGCTCTTGCGAACGAAATGAAGCAGCAAGCGAACGTACGACCGAACGAACTTACGAACGAACGAAATATCGTACGTACGAACGAAATATCGTACGTACGTAATTACGTATTTACGATCGAATGAACAAACGAAAGTACGTACGAACGCAAGTGCGACCGTAGGAACGTAGGTTCGTACGAATTAAATAACTAAGGAACGACCGAACGAACTAACGTACGTACGTACGAATGCACGAAGGAACAAACGATCGATACAACGAACGTACGTACCAACGAAATGAGGGAGCAAGCGAACGTACGAACGAACTAAAGAATGAACTTACGTATGTCCGTCCGAACGAACAAAATATCGTACGTACGTAATTACGTATTTACGATCGAACGAGCGAACGAGCGAACGAACGAACGCAAGAGCGACCGTAGGATCGTACGTTCGTACGAATGAAATAACGAACGAACGACCGAACGGACGGTCGAACGAACGAACGTACGTACGAACGAACGAACGTTCGTACGAACGAACGAATGAACTAACGTACGTACATACGAATGCACAAAGGAACAATCGAACGATACAACGAACGTACGTACAAACGAACCAACGTATATACGTACGTACGTACGAATGAACGAACGAATGTAAGTATGTCCGTAGGTACGAACGAACGAACAAACGAACGTACGTACGAACGATCGAACGAACGTACGGACGCCAGAATAAACGAACGAAAGCATCTACGTACCTCCGTACGTACGAACGAGAAAATGAACGTATGTACGTACGAACGATAGTACGTACCAACGAAATGAAGGAGCAAGCGAACGTACGAACGAACTAAAGAATTAACTTACGTATGTCCGTCCGAACGAACAAAATATCGTACGTACGTAATTACGTATTTACGATCGAACGAGCGAACGAACGAACGCAAGAGCGACCATAGGATCGTACGTTCGTACGAATGAAATAACGAACGAAAGACCGAACGGACGGTCGAACGAACGAACGTACGTACGAACGAACGAATGAACTAACGTACGTACGTACGAATGCACAAAGGAACAATCGAATGATACAACGAACGTACGTACAAACGAACCAACGTATATACGTACGTACGTACGAATAAACGAACGATCCAACGAAAGAACGAACGAATGTACGTACGTACGACCGGACCAATGGACGAACCATCAAACAAACAAGAGAAAGTACGATAGAAGGAAAGAATGAATGCAAGTATGTACGTAGGTACGAACGAACAAACGAGGAAACGAACGTACGTAAGTACGTACTGACGAAAGAACAAACGAAATTACGTACGTACAGACGAAAGAATAAACGAACGAAATCATCTACGTACGATCGAACGAGCGAATGAACGTACGTAAGTTCATTCTTTAGTTCGTTCTTACGTTCGCTTGCTCCTTCATTTCGTTCGTACGTACTATCGTTCGTTCGTACATACGTTCATTCTCTCGTTCGTTCGTACATACGTTCATTCTCTCGTTCGTTCGTACATACGTTCATTCTCTCGTTCGTGCGTACGGAGGTACGTAGATGTTTTCGTTCGTTTATTCTGGCGTCCGTCCGTACGTTCGTTCAATCGTTCGTACGTACGTTCGTTTGTTCGTACCTACGTACATACTTACATTCGTTCGTTCCTTCAATCGTTCTTTCTTTTGTTTGTTCGATCGTTCGTTCTTACGTACGTTCGTTCGTACTTATGTATGTTCATTCGTACGTACATACGTACGTATATACGTTGGTTCGTTTGTTGGATCGTTCTTTTGTTCTTTTGTACATTCGTACGTACGTTCCTACGTTCGTTCGATCGATCGTGCGTTCGCTCGTGCCTACGTACGTGCGTTCGTTCGTTCGTTATTTCACTCGTACGAACGTACGTTCCTACGTTCGCACTTGCGTTCGTTCGTTCGTAAATACGTATGTACGATATTTCGTTCCTTCGTACGTACATACGTACGTACGTAAGTTCATTCGTTATTTCGTTTGCTTGCTCCTTCATTTCGTTCGTTCGTTCGTACGTACTATCGTTCGTTCGTACATACGTTCATTCGTTCGTATGTAGATGCTTTCGTTCGTTTATTCTTTCGTCCGTCCGTCCGTCCGTACGTAATTTCGTCAGTACGTACTTACGTACGTTCGTTTCCTCGTTTGTTCGTTCGTACCTACTTACATTCGTTCTTTCTCTTGTTTGTTTGATCGTTCGTCCATTGGTCCGGTCGTACGTACGTACATTTGTTCGTTCTTTCGTTGGATCGTTCGTTCATTCGTACGTACGTACGTATATACGTTGGTTCGTTTGTACCTACGTTCGTTGTATCGTTCGACTGTTCCTTTGTGCATTCGTACGTACGTACTTTAGTTCGTTCGTTCGTTCGTACGTCCGTTCGTTCGGTAGTTATTTAATTCGTACGAACGTACGTTCCTACGGTCGCACTTGCGTTCGTACGTACTTTCCTTCGTTCGTTCGATCGTAAATAAATACCTAATTACGTACGTACGATATTTCGTTCGTTCGTACGTACGTAAGTTCATTCGTTAGTTCGGTCGTACGTTCGCTTGCTGCTTCATTTCGTTCGTACGTACATTCTTACATTCGTTCGTTCCTTCAATCGTTCTTTCTTTTGTTTGTTCGATCGTTCGTTCTTACGTACGTTCGTTCGTTCGTTGGATCTTTCGTTCATTCGTACGTACGAAGGTACGTTCGTTCTTTCGTTCGTACGAAAGTAGGTTCGTTCGTTCGTACTTACGTATGTTCATTCGTACGTACATACGTACGTATATACGTTGGTTCGTTTGAACGTACTTTCGTTTGTTGGATCGTTCGATTGTTCTTTTGTGCATTCGTACGGTAGCTCTTGCGAACGAAATGAAGCAGCAAGCGAACGTACGACCGAACGAACTTACGAACGAACGAAATATCGTACGTACGAACGAAATATCGTACGTACGTAATTACGTATTTACGATCGAATGAACAAACGAAAGTACGTACGAACGCAAGTGCGACCGTAGGAACGTAGGTTCGTACGAATTAAATAACTAAGGAACGACCGAACGAACTAACGTACGTACGTACGAATGCACGAAGGAACAAACGATCGATACAACGAACGTACGTACCAACGAAATGAGGGAGCAAGCGAACGTACGAACGAACTAAAGAATGAACTTACGTATGTCCGTCCGAACGAACAAAATATCGTACGTACGTAATTACGTATTTACGATCGAACGAGCGAACGAGCGAACGAACGAACGCAAGAGCGACCGTAGGATCGTACGTTCGTACGAATGAAATAACGAACGAACGAACGCACGTACGTAGGCACGAGCGAACGCACGATCGATCGAACGAACGTAGGAACTAACGTACGTACATACGAATGCACAAAGGAACAATCGAACGATACAACGAACGTACGTACAAACGAACCAACGTATATACGTACGTACGTACGAATGAACGAACGAATGTAAGTATGTCCGTAGGTACGAACGAACGAACAAACGAACGTACGTACGAACGATCGAACGAACGTACGGACGCCAGAATAAACGAACGAAAGCATCTACGTACCTCCGTACGTACGAACGAGAGAATGAACGTATGTACGTACGAACGATAGTACGTACCAACGAAATGAAGGAGCAAGCGAACGTACGAACGAACTAAAGAATTAACTTACGTATGTCCGTCCGAACGAACAAAATATCGTACGTACGTAATTACGTATTTACGATCGAACGAGCGAACGAACGAACGCAAGAGCGACCATAGGATCGTACGTTCGTACGAATGAAATAACGAACGAAAGACCGAACGGACGGTCGAACGAACGAACGTACGTACGAACGAACGAATGAACTAACGTACGTACGTACGAATGCACAAAGGAACAATCGAATGATACAACGAACGTACGTACAAACGAACCAACGTATATACGTACGTACGTACGAATAAACGAACGATCCAACGAAAGAACGAACGAATGTACGTACGTACGACCGGACCAATGGACGAACCATCAAACAAACAAGAGAAAGTACGATAGAAGGAAAGAATGAATGTAAGTATGTACGTAGGTACGAACGAACAAACGAGGAAACGAACGTACGTAAGTACGTACTGACGAAAGAACAAACGAAATTACGTACGTACAGACGAAAGAATAAACGAACGAAATCATCTACGTACGATCGAACGAGCGAATGAACGTACGTAAGTTCATTCTTTAGTTCGTTCTTACGTTCGCTTGCTCCTTCATTTCGTTCGTACGTACTATCGTTCGTTCGTACATACGTTCATTCTCTCGTTCGTTCGTACATACGTTCATTCTCTCGTTCGTTCGTACATACGTTCATTCTCTCGTTCGTTCGTACATACGTTCATTCTCTCGTTCGTACGTACGGAGGTACGTAGATGCTTTCGTTCGTTTATTCTGGCGTCCGTCCGTACGTTCGTTCGTACGTACATTCGTTTCCTCGTTTGTTCGTTCTTTCGTTCGTCCCTACGTACATACTTACATTCGTTCGTTCCTTCAATCGTTCTCTCTTTTGTTTATTCGATCGTTCGTTGGATCTTTCGTTCATTCGTACGTACGTAGGTACGTTCGTTCTTTCGTTCGTACTTACGTATGTTCATTCGTACGCATATACGTTGGTTCGTTTGAACGTACGTTCGTTTGTTGGATCGTTCGTTCATTCGTACGTACGTACGTATATACGTTGGTTCGTTTGTACGTACGTTCGTTGTATCGTTCGTCTGTGCATTCGTACGTACGTACGTTAGTTCATTCGTTTGTTCGTTCGTCCGTCCGTTAGTTATTTAATTCGTACGAGCGTACGTTCCTACGGTCGCACTTGCGTTCGTACGTACTTTCGTTTGTTCGTTCGATCGTAAATACGTAATTACGTACGTACGATATTTCGTTCGTTCGTACGTACGTAAGTTCATTCGTTAGTTCGGTCGTACGTTCGTTCGTTGCTTCATTTCGTTCGTTCGTTCGTACGTACGGAGTTACGTAGATGCTTTCGTTCGTTTTATCTTTCGTCCCTCCCTACGCACGTTCGTTCGTACTTACGTACGTTCGTTTCCTCGTTCTTTCGTTCGTACGAAAGTACGTTCGTTCGAACATACGTACGTACATACGTATATGCGTTGGTTCGATTGTACTTACGTAATTACATACGTGCGTACGTTCGTTCGTTTGTTCTTTTCTGGATTCGTACGTACGTACGTTCGTTTGTTAGTTCGTACGTTCCTACGTTCGTTTGTTTCGTTCGTTCTTACGTACGTACGTACGTTCGTTCGTCCGTCCGCACGTACGATCGTTCGTTATTTCATTCGTACGAACGTACGATCCTACGGTCGCTCTTGCGTTCGTTCGTTCGATCGTAAATACGTAATTACGTACGTACGATATTTTGTTCGTTCGGACGTACATACGTAAGTTCATTCTTTAGTTCGTACGTACGTTCGCTTGCTCCTTCATTTCGTTGGTACACACTATCCTTCGTTCGTACGTACGAAGGTACGTAGATGCTTTCGTTCGTTTATTCTGGCGTCCGTCTGTCCGTACGTTCGTTCGTTTCCTCGTTTGTTCGTTCGTTCGTACCTACTTACACACTTACATTCGTTCGTTCCTTCAATCGTTCTTTCTTTTGTTTGTTCGATCGTTCGTTCTTACGTACGTTCGTTCGTACTTATGTATGTTCATTCGTACGTACATACGTACGTATATACGTTGGTTCGTTTGTTGGATCATTCTTTTGTTCTTTTGTACATTCGTACGTACGTTCCTACGTTCGTTCGATCGATCGTGCGTTCGCTCGTGCCTACGTACGTGCGTTCGTTCGTTCGTTATTTCACTCGTACGAACGTACGTTCCTACGGTCGCACTTGCGTTCGTTCGTTCGTAAATACGTATGTACGATATTTCGTTCCTTCGTACGTACATACGTACGTACGTAAGTTCATTCGTTATTTCGTTTGCTTGCTCCTTCATTTCGTTCGTTCGTTCGTACGTACTATCGTTCGTTCGTACATACGTTCATTCGTTCGTACGTAGATGCTTTCGTTCGTTTATTCTTTCGTCCGTCCGTCCGTCCGTACGTAATTTCGTCAGTACGTACTTACGTACGTTCGTTTCCTCGTTTGTTCGTTCGTACCTACTTACATTCGTTCTTTCTCTTGTTTGTTTGATCGTTCGTCCATTGGTCCGGTCGTACGTACGTACATTTGTTCGTTCTTTCGTTGGATCGTTCGTTCATTCGTACGTACGTACGTATATACGTTGGTTCGTTTGTACCTACGTTCGTTGTATCGTTCGACTGTTCCTTTGTGCATTCGTACGTACGTACGTTAGTTCATTCGTTCGTTCGTTCGTACGTCCGTTCGTTCGGTAGTTATTTAATTCGTACGAACGTACGTTCCTACGGTCGCACTTGCGTTCGTACGTACTTTCCTTCGTTCGTTCTATCGTAAATAAATACCTAATTACGTACGTACGATATTTCGTTCGTTCGTACGTACGTAAGTTCATTCGTTAGTTCGGTCGTACGTTCGCTTGCTGCTTCATTTCGTTCGTACGTACATTCTTACATTCGTTCGTTCCTTCAATCGTTCTTTCTTTTGTTTGTTCGATCGTTCGTTCTTACGTACGTTCGTTGGATCTTTCGTTCATTCGTACGTACGAAGGTACGTTCGTTCTTTCGTTCGTACGAAAGTAGGTTCGTTCGTTCGTACGTACGTATGTTCATTCGTACGTACATACGTACGTATATACGTTGGTTCGTTTGAACGTACTTTCGTTTGTTGGATCGTTCGATTGTTCTTTTGTGCATTCGTACGTACCTTCCTACGTTCGTTCGATCGATCGTGCTTATGTACGTACGTTCGTTCGTTATTTCCTTCGTACGAACGTACGATCCTACGGTAGCTCTTGCGAACGAAATGAAGCAGCAAGCGAACGTACGACCGAACGAACTTACGAACGATCGAAATATCGTACGTACGAACGAAATATCGTACGTACGTAATTACGTATTTACGATCGAATGAACAAACGAAAGTACGTACGAACGCAAGTGCGACCGTAGGAACGTACGTTCGTACGAACAAACGAATGAACTAACGTACGACCGAACGAACTAACGTACGTACGTACGAATGCACGAAGGAACAAACGATCGATACAACGAACGTACGTACCAACGAAATGAGGGAGCAAGCGAACGTACGAACGAACTAAAGAATGAACTTACGTATGTCCGTCCGAACGAACAAAATATCGTACGTACGTAATTACGTATTTACGATCGAACGAGCGAACGAGCGAACGAACGAACGCAAGAGCGACCGTAGGATCGTACGTTCGTACGAATGAAATAACGAACGAACGACCGAACGGACGGTCGAACGAACGAACGTACGTACGAACGAACGAATGAACTAACGTACGTACATACGAATGCACAAAGGAACAATCGAACGATACAACGAACGTACGTACAAACGAACCAACGTATATACGTACGTACGTACGAATAAACGAACGAATGTAAGTATGTCCGTAGGTACGAACGAACGAACAAACGAACGTACGTACGAACGATCGAACGAAAGTACGGACGCCAGAATAAACGAACGAAAGCATCTACGTACCTCCGTACGTACGAACGAGGGAATGAACGTATGTACGTACGAACGATAGTACGTACCAACGAAATGAAGGAGCAAGCGAACGTACGAACGAACTAAAGAATTAACTTACGTATGTCCGTCCGAACGAACAAAATATCGTACGTACGTAATTACGTATTTACGATCGAACGAGCGAACGAACGAACGCAAGAGCGACCATAGGATCGTACGTTCGTACGAATGAAATAACGAACGAAAGACCGAACGGACGGTCGAACGAACGAACGTACGTACGAACGAACGAATGAACTAACGTACGTACGTACGAATGCACAAAGGAACAATCGAATGATACAACGAACGTACGTACAAACGAACCAACGTATATACGTACGTACGTACGAATAAACGAACGATCCAACGAAAGAACGAACGAATGTACGTACGTACGACCGGACCAATGGACGAACCATCAAACAAACAAGAGAAAGTACGATAGAAGGAAAGAACGAATGTAAGTATGTACGTAGGTACGAACGAACAAACGAGGAAACGAACGTACGTAAGTACGTACTGACGAAAGAACAAACGAAATTACGTACGTACAGACGAAAGAATAAACGAACGAAATCATCTACGTACGATCGAACGAGCGAATGAACGTACGTAAGTTCATTCTTTAGTTCGTTCGTACGTTCGTTCTTACCTTCGCTTGCTCCTTCATTTCGTTCGTACGTACTATCGTTCGTTCGTACATACGTTCATTCTCTCGTTCGTTCGTACATACGTTCATTCTCTCGTTCGTTCGTACATACGTTCATTCTCTCGTTCGTACGTACGGAGGTACGTAGATGCTTTCGTTCGTTTATTCTGGCGTCCGTCCGTACGTTCGTTCGTACGTACATTCGTTTCCTCGTACGTACGTAAGTTCATTCGTTAGTTCGGTCGTACGTTCGTTCGTTGCTTCATTTCGTTCGTTCGTTCGTATGTTCGTTCGTACATACCTATATACGTTCATTCGCTCGTTCGTACGTACGGAGTTACGTAGATGCTTTCGTTCGTTTTATCTTTCGTCCCTCCCTACGCACGTTCGTTCGTCCTTACGTACGTTCGTTTCCTCGTTCTTTCGTTCGTACGAAAGTACGTTCGTTCGAACATACGTACGTACATACGTATATGCGTTGGTTCGATTGTACTTACGTAATTACATACGTGCGTACGTTCGTTCGTTTGTTCTTTTCTGGATTCGTACGTACGTACGTTCGTTTGTTAGTTCGTACGTTCCTACGTTCGTTTGTTTCGTTCGTTCTTACGTACGTACGTACGTTCGTTCGTCCGTCCGCACGTACGTTCGTTCGTTATTTCATTCGTACGAACGTACGATCCTACGGTCGCTCTTGCGTTCGTTCGTTCGATCGTAAATACGTAATTACGTACGTACGATATTTTGTTCGTTCGGACGTACATACGTAAGTTCATTCTTTAGTTCGTACGTACGTTCGCTTGCTCCTTCATTTCGTTGGTACACACTATCCTTCGTTCGTACGTACGGAGGTACGTAGATGCTTTCGTTCGTTTATTCTGGCGTCCGTCTGTCCGTACGTTCGTTCGTTTCCTCGTTTGTTCGTTCGTTCGTACCTACGTACACACTTACATTCGTTCGTTCCTTCAATCGTTCTTTCTTTTGTTTGTTCGATCGTTCGTTCTTACGTACGTTCGTTCGTTCGTACTTACGTATGTTCATTCGTACGTACATACGTACGTATATACGTTGGTTCGTTTGTTGGATCGTTCGATTGTTCTTTTGTGCATTCGTACGTACGTTCCTACGTTCGTTCGATCGATCGTGCGTTCGTACATGCTTACGTTCGTTATGTCACTCGTACGAACGTACGTTCCTTCGTACGTACATAAGTTCATTCGTTAATTCGTTCGTTTGCTTGCTCCTTCATTTCGTTCGTTCGTTCGTTCGTACATACGTTCATTCGCTCGTACGTAGATACTTTCGTTCGTTTATTCTTTCGTCCGTCCGTCCGTAATTTCGTTCGTTCTTTCGTCAGTACGTATTTACGTACGTTCGTTTCCTCGTTTGTTCGTTCGTACCTACGTACATACTTACATTCGTTCTTTCCTTCAATCGTTCTTTCTCTTGTTTGTTTGATCGTTCGTCCATTGGTCCGGTCGTACGTACGTACATTCGTTCGTTCTTTCGTTGGATCGTTCGTTCATTCGTACGTACGTATATACGTTGGTTCTTTGGACGTACGTTCGTTTGTTCCTTTGTGCATTCGTACGTACGTACGTTAGTTCATTCGTTCGTTCGTCCGTCCGTTCGGTCGTTCGTTAGTTATTTAATTCGTACGAACGTACGTTCCTACGGTCGCACTTGCGTTCGTTTGTTCTTTCGATCGTAAATACGTAATTACGTACGTACCATATTTTGTTCGTTCGGACGTACATACGTAAGTTCATTCTTTAGTTCGTTCGTTCTTACGTTCGCTTGCTCCTTCATTTCGTTCGTTCGTACATTCATTCTCTCGTTCGTAAGTACGGATGTACGTAGATGCTTTCGTTCGTTTATTCTGGCGTCCGTCCGTCCGTTCGATCGTTCGTTCTTTCGTACGTACGTTCGTTTCCTCGTTCGTTCTTTCGTTCGTATCTACGTACATTCGTTCGTTCGTTCCTTCAATCGTTCTTTCTTTTGTTTGTTCGATCGTTCGTTCTTACGCACGTTCGTTTGTTCTTTGGATCTTTCGTTCATTCGTACGTACGTAGGTACGTTCGTTCGTTCGTACTTACGTATGTTCATTCGTACGTACATACGTACGTATATACGTTGGTTCGTTTGTTCTTTTGTGCATTCGTACGTACGTTCCTACGTTCGTTCGATCGATCGTGCGTTCGTGCTTACGTACGTACGCACGTCCGTTCGTTATTTCACTCGTACGAACGTACGTTCCTACGGTCGCAGTTGCGTT